>NW_019397388.1:15478-120169 GCF_000591075.1 Eurytemora carolleeae
TGTTTATTGGTTCCTAGCCACAGTTTTTTAATGCCTGAGTGAATTATTTGTTGTAGTTGTATGATTTGTCACTCAAAGCTTTTTCTGTGGGTTTATTAAACTTATTTAGATTGAAGGCTCAGAGAAATAAACGTTCGGAACCTTACTATCATCCTTTTTATTATGAAGAGCGTTGAGAGAAGGGAGTCTTACGATCCGGTCCTGAGAAATACCACACGGTATATATATTAGGTCTTTAGGGAAATCGCTAAGTAGCGAAACACCCTTGCACCAATCCTTTCCCCGGTAGCTCTTTACATCCCTTCTTTTCCTATCTCCTTCTTGTTTTTTTCCCACTCCTTTTTCCTTCCCTATCTTTTCCCTTGCCCGTCTTCTGTCCCCTACAAACTTCTACTCTCGCCTCCTTCTAAACTGGCGATCAGCTACCTCCGACCCATCCTCACCTGCCGATCTCTCCGATCATCTCAAAGTTTGCTCGAACATCCTTCTGCCGTTTGATCGTTACTTTCCTATGAGAGAACTGCGCCTCGATTTCTAAACAAACAGAGTTTTAACAAGAGCCGGCAATTCAAACAATACACATTAATGGAACCAAAGCCTTTAAAAAATACATTCAAACAATACACATTAATGGAACCAAAGCCTTTAAAAAATACACATTAATGAAACCAAAGCCTTTAAACAGTACACATTAATGAAACCAAAGCCTTTAAACAGTACATATTAATGAAATCAAAGCCTTTAAACAATGCACATTAATGAAATCAAAGCCTTTAAACATTACACATTAATGAAACCAAAGCCTTTAAACAATAAACATTAATGAAACCAAAGCCTTTAAACAGTACACATTAATGAAACCAAAGCCTTTAAACAGTACACATTAATGAAACCAAAGCCTTTAAACAATACACATTGATGAAACCAAAGCCTTTAAACAATACGCATTAATAAAACCAAAGCTTTTAAACAATACACATTAATGAAACCAAAGCCTTTAAACAGTACACATTAATGAAACCAAAGCTTTTAAACAATACACATTTCCTTTCATTTTTTTAAACCTTTCAGAAACCAGACCCGGGAACTTTAAGCAATACACAGTAATGAAACCAGAGCCAGGAACTTTAAACACTACACATTAATGAAGCTAGAACTAGAAACTTTTATCCATACACATTAATGAAACAAGAGCTGAAAATTTTAAACAATACACACTAACAAAACCAGAGCTGGGAACTTTTAGCAATACGCATTAATGAAATCAGAGCCGGGAACTTTAAACACTACATATTAATGAAACCATTGTCCGAATTTAATGAATTTGAGCCGTGTCTTAAATCCGCCAAAAACCGGTTTCAATTGAGCATCGGCTTAAATCTTGAAACATTGAATATAATTTTAAGTAAAACAACCATATTTGAGCGGCGGCTTAAATTTAAGCCGCCGCTCAAATTCTTTAAGTTCGGCCTCAGAGCTGGGAACTTTAAACAATACACAGTACACATTAATGAAAACAGAGCTTGGTTCGGTATACTTAAAACAATACAAATCAATGAAACCGGAGACTGGAACTTTAATCAGTACACATTAATGAACCCAGAGGTAGAAACTTTAAACAATACACATTAATGAAAACAGAGCTTGGTTTGGTATACTTAAAACATTACAAATTAATCAAACCAGAGCCGGGAACTTTAAACAAAACAATAAAACATGAAACCAGATATCTTAAAACTGTTTTAAAAGCGTAATGCGTAATTCGGGGGCTCGAACTTATTTATAATATCGAGCAATACATTTATTTGAATCTTTTTTTGAAAGAAATATACTTCATAAAACATTTCACTTCCGGACCTCCTTCCTTTCTGCAAAGTAACAAAGTGATAAACAAAATATTAAATTTTGGAAGAACAAAGATTGCTGATTACTAAGAAGATTGATTTAAAATACTTTCTTTGTGCGGAAATCTGAAAGAAAAGTGTATGTTTTTAATTTGAATTTGAGAATGTGTTTGTTTGTGTATCTTGGTGTTAATACTTGGACTATTGTACAGTTTTGACTAATAGATAATGAAGAACAACATCAATCTTCTCCTTGTTCCTTAACCCTCCCCGCCCCTTCCCCGCCTTATCCACCCATCCCTCTCCCCTCTTCTTACCCCCTCCTTTGTCTGTCCCACCTATCTTTAGAAGTACATACAGGGTGAGTAAAAAGCATGATTTTAGGTTGAATATTGAAAATATTGAAATGTAGTAAACAAAATCTTAAAACGTCTAAAATAAACCTTCGAAACCTTTTTTTAAAGATTCTATTTTCTTCGAAAAAGCATTTAGTATTTATGCTTTTCAGGATTTAAAAAAAAATTCCTATTTCTTTTTTTCCCAAAGAACCAAAAATTTAAAAAATAATTAAGTGTTTTTATGTTTTTGTCATTTTTTGTAAATTCCTTTTTTTCCATCCAGCCCACCTGAATGTTTTACGGTTATTTGTAAACTGAATATACATGCCTTAATTTTCATTTCTTACAAGTAGTATAAAGTCATAAAATAATGTTGGAAAATTGGAATTCTTGATTTTGTCTGCCAGGTGCAATTGTGGTTCTGTTTGTGTTACGTACATTTAAATTAATGGGATTAGATTGTTTATTTACGTTGACAGCCCATGAAACACTTCAAGTACCTATCTGTCAATATGTTAGACCCCCCAATTTCTGCAAAATTGTGCCTGAGAGTTTTGCAAAATAAAGCTAAACCCCCAAAAAAATTTGACATTCAAATAAAAAACCTCCCCTAATGTTTTTAATAGGCTGTAAGCAAACATTCTATTTAACATATATGAATACGATGGGAGGGGGGGGGGGGTTGATTGCCCCCCCCCCAAAAAAGGAGGTAAATTTTTAGCCTAAAAAAGAGGTTGAGAAAAGAATAGTTTTACCCAAAGATTAAAAATCGATTGATCTATTAGTACAATACACAATTAATCTAAGTGATTCTCAAAACACAGATAGCAATGCACGATTCACAACGGTACCTTTGTAACCTTTTATAGGGTTAAAAGAGTTAAATTCTGAAAACTCCTTTAGGTTTTTATGCAGTAGAAATGCGCAAGTCGCTTTTATAGAAAACACAGAGTTGAAAATTATCAGTTTTAATTCTTATAAACAAACAAACAATCAACCATAAACAATTTGATATCTCATTCGCACTTAATCAGAAAAAGCTTTTATGGTTACAACTGTAAATCTGGCATTGCCATCTTTGCAGGGAGAGTCAATTGATTATTACGCGCACAATCCCTTTAAATATACCAGTCGTCTTCATTATGGATCAAACTGTTGTAAAGAGAGACTCTTAATCACTTAACAGAAACACGTTAAAATATTGGATATAAGTTCACTCATAAATAGATTTATAACTGTAGAGCAAACCATATTTTAAAGATTTATAATAAGCCTGTACTCGACCCGCCCTAATAAATCGGGTTCAAATTTGTAACCTACACAAAGATGATTTTATTAGTTTTAACCTTCATTAAACTATAGTTTTATCAATAAAGTCATAATTAATCATTAATGTGTGGATTTAAATCAGTTTTTAATTAAGGAACTCGTTTTAATCAGTTTTTAATATGATAGATGATAAAAATCAGAATTCTAAAAGTTCTGTAATTTTATTTTGAGAAGTTTAGAGATTTTGTTTATTCCTATTTTGAATATTTGCAAGTATTTCAAGGATTTCAAGCAGAATTGAGAATGCTTTGAAACCAATTTCAAGCCTTAAAGAGATAAAATCTTGAAAACAGTTTTTACAACTTTTACGACTTTTCGTTCCTTTAGATACTTGAGTTTACAGGCAAGTAGGGAGAGATAAGAGAAATTTTGGGACTTTCTCAATAAAATTTAATGTCTTCAAAATCAATTTTCCTCCTTCCCTTCCTTCCCTTCCTTCCCTTCCTTCCCTTCCTTCCCTTCCTTCCCTTCCTTCCCTTCCTTCCCTTCCTTCCCTTCCTTCCCTTCCTTCCCTTCCTTCCCTTCCTTCCCTTCCTTCCCTTCCTTCCCTTCCTTCCCTTCCTTCCCTTCCTTCCCTTCCTTCCCTTCCTTCCCTTCCTTCCCTTCCTTCCCTTCCTTCCCTTCCTTCCCTTCCTTCCCTTCCTTCCCTTCCTTCCCTTCCTTCCCTTCCTTCCCTTCCTTCCCTTCCTTCCCTTCCTTCCCTTCCTTCCCTTCCTTCCCTTCCTTCCCTTCCTTCCCTTCCTTCCCTTCCTTCCCTTCCTTCCCTTCCTTCCCTTCCTTCCCTTCCTTCCCTTCCTTCCCTTCCTTCCCTTCCTTCCCTTCCTTCCCTTCCTTCCCTTCCTTCCCTTCCTTCCCTTCCTTCCCTTCCTTCCCTTCCTTCCCTTCCTTCCCTTCCTTCCNAGAATAGTTTCTCAATATCACTTTAAAAAAATTTTGTTCTTAAATCTGGATTTTTGTGCCTAAATAAATATAGCACCCTCCCTTACTTAAATCTTGTATCCACCCCTGATGGGCCACATCAGATAACTTGGTTATCGTTAAAAATGGTTAGTTCTAACGAATGGTTAGTTCTAACGAAAGCAACGTCCTATAAACGGATTTTGTTCAAAATTCACTTGCAGTTGACATCAATCAATCCCAAGCTTCATAATTTTTCAGTTGAGACAAGGTTGAAACAAGGTTGAGACAAGGTTGAGACAAGGGGGCGGGGAAATAAACCAAACGGACATTCCGGACTATGACTCATGTTTACACTGATGAGAATGAGGATGAGGATGAAGATGAGGATGAGGATGAGGATGAAGATGAGGATGAGGATGAGGAGGAGGATGAAGATGAGGATGAGGATGAGGAAGGATTAGAGGGGGGAGGGGGGGGGGCGCAAAGACTCTATTGTTAGCAAAATTATGCTCTCCAATATACAATATTTTGTCGAGTCATCATAAATATCTGTTATACAAATATTAAATCAATAGAGTAAAAAGAGTTTTTAAAAAATATTGAATTAAAAAAAAACATTATTTTACCTTCTGTCGGCTCAGATTCGTCTACATAAATCATCTTTTTAAATTTATTTTTATCGATTTATGAAATCACTTATTTTTCACTGGTTTCTTATATTAGCTGTCCATTTCATTATTGTACACAGTACAGTAACACTCATATTATTGGACAACCTTAAAAGATTTTTGTAACTCACAATTATATATGTACAGTTGTTTTTTAACGTCACTGCTTAATTAAAAATATGTACACATACGATATATGTACAAAATACGTACATGTACGATATATGTACATAGAGTGTACGATGTATTTACAACTTTAGTAATTTCTTCACTGTACAGTGTAAACTGTACACTGTAATATTGTTCACTGAAGAGGATCAAGAAAGGAAATTATGTGCTCCGTCCTGCGCGCTGGTTTGAGTTAAACTAAGAAAGCGCGCTAAGAAGCGCGTTAACTACCACCAATTCGTCCTAGTGCAGTTTTTAGGGTGCGTGGGTGGAATAAGCAGGACACAGCTTATCTCATATATAATAATAATAATAATAATATTAATAACAATAATTTAATGAGTCTGTTGTATACACTGCAAATTGGAATAGTGCACAATCGGCGTGTTTCATGTTCAATACACCCGGCCATGAACACAATCCTTTAAAACTTGAATCCTGCAGTTGTCTTCTTATTCCACATTTGTATGGGTACCTCTGATAGAATACAGATTTCACAGATAGAACAATATACTAGAATAAAGATTTCACAGATAGGTCAACAGAGGTAGTACAGGGTTACCCACAAAGGATTAGACTTTAAATATGACTGTACGGAAATGGTTGAATCCTTTTTCTTTTATCCTTGCTTTCCTGCAATTAGAAAATAGCTTATTTCTCTTGCAAACCTTTAAAGAGACTCTAATCGTAATTTTAAATGACTCTCCATTTAAAGATTGCATGATCGATTCATAACGGTACCCTCTAGCTAAATCCTTCATTTAATCATTATGTGGAAGATGTGGTTGTTCATCTAGATTTTAAAATGTTTAAAGGGAGTGTTCGCGAAAAATGATCATCGATAATTTTTCGAAGCATTCGTGTATAGTTGATATTTTATAATATTTCTTATTTTTTATGATCTGATAGTTACTTTTGAAAACATTATTCCTGTTTCAAGGATTTTTTATAATGAAGACGACATTTTCATATTTTCCAGGAATGTTCGAAAATCCAGCGCCAGCGAAATATTATTCTTAAAAAACAAAATCAAAAATATTATGAAATTTTAACTATATACGAATGCGTCGAAAAATAATCGATAACTACTGTTTGTAATATCTGAATGATTTGTTTGGAATTAAATTGTTAATTTTATGATCCGAGTTGAATGTTGCAACTTTTCGAATTTGTATGGACGGTATACGTTCTTCGGTATGGGTCGTTTTTAACAAATTTCTTCTAATAGACGCAACAAATAAAAGTAAGATTAGCTGCGATCAAAAGCGCTTACTTTCGTCGTAAGCCTACACCCCCTTTCATTTTTCGCGAACACTTCCTTTAATTCTGATAATTCGTATAAGTTTCTCAGTATCAGGAATAAGCAAGTTACTTTTGCAGAGAAATACAATTAAAAATAATCAGTTTTTCATAATCATAAACATTGATATATAATTCATACTTGTTCAGACAAAGCTTTTAAGGGTACCGTTGTGAATCGGGCCTTCACACCGGACTTACCAGAGTGAGCAGCATTCAGTTTCTTATATTTGAGATCAAACGTGTTTTGGTCTTTAATTCAATAATCATTTACTTTACGGATTTGTTTATTATGTACATTTTTAATCAAAATGCATATGCCAACAAAAAAGTACTTTAAAAAAAGGCTAACAAATTATGTTTAATGGGTCAAATTGTGTTCGAAAGTCACAGCTTTCTGGAATATTGACAGAACCGTTAAATCCACGGGCCTTGTCATCTTTGCAGGGAGGGGCACTTGAAATTACACTTGCAGTCCCTTTAAGTAAACCATTTAAAGACGTTATTAAAATATAGAAAACCAAATCTAACATTCAGATCGTCAAATTCCAGGAGATTGTTATTAAAGTCCTTTGTGGGAAAACTTTGAATGTTTAAACCAACGCCACATACTGCTTTGCTACCAGAAACCTTTCCCTTTTGATCAAAATTTAACTACTTAAAAATAAAGGAATTGAGTTTTTGCCACAAACTTAGATTTTCTAATTCCTATAACTTAGCAACCCGTTTTCCTAGACCTTTGATATTTCAAACTATTAATTCTTGTATATCAAATGGTGTAAGTTTGAAATATCAAAGGTTTACACCATCAGGTTGCAAAGCTATAGGGGTGAGAAAATTTAAGTTTGTTGCAAAAACTCAATTCCTTTGATGTTTTTTCTCTGTAAAAGTTTAAATTCGACAAATGCGTTAAAAAGGAAAATAGACAACTCTGTGGATTTAAAGATCTTCTTCTTCTTCAAAACTATTTATTGGCTGAAACGTGATTTAAACACAGTTTAGAACGTCCACAACAGCGTGGAAAGATTTTCGCAGCAATATATTTATATAAATAAATATAAATTTTCTACAACAGTAAAAAATGGCTTTTCGCATTGAGAAAATATTTTATGTTCTACAGCAGTAGAAAATATTTTATGTTCTACCGCAGTAGAAAAATCTTTTCGTATCGAAAACATTTTTAACTATTTTAATATTCTATAATTGAAGAAGATGCTTTTGTTTTAAATTAAGATGTTAAAATAGAAAAATTGAGAAAAAAACTCTCATTTAGATCAAAATAATATGGCATGTCAGAGAAATACTTCCATGACAAGATATAAGACAAAAATAACAAAAATAAATTTTAATTGAGAAGATAAGAAAATTGAATTTTTAGAATCTTTACGCTTTTCGCTATGAATATATGAAAGGGGGGGGGGGTCGCATTTAAGATCAATTTTAAGCTTTTCGTATTGCAACCATGGAGTAAAAATTTGTATAGAGATCCAATGGTTAGATAAAAAGGACTATTTTCAGAGATCTAATGATTCTATAATTTAGGACTAGTCTCCTAGAGAACAAATAATTATATAAATACAGCCTAGTTTCAGATGTGCTTTTTCACTTAGGTTTATTAGGTTTGTTTTAAGAATAATAAATCTATTCAAAGGACGGAAGTTTTGAATCTTTATAGTATCGATCTCTCTTCCTGTTCTCAGCTTTGGCTAGCTGAATACCTTCGTTCTTAGATCGACCTCGCTCTTCTTTCTATGACTTTGTACATGACTTGAAAATATGCCCAACAGCCCTTTCCCATTTTCATGCGTTTCTGGTTCTCTCCAGGCCGGGTCACGGTGACTTATGGTTATAGGAAGGATGTTAATCGGACCTGGTTTTGACCTGTACAAGGAACTCTTGAGACCTCAGGTTTGGAATTTGGGAGCAAAACGTTTAGAACCCACTGGAGCCAAGCTATGATTTAGCTCCATAATCCTAGTGCTAAGTTCGATCATATCTTCTAAACGGTTTAGTTCTTCTTTATTCCTTGCTATCGAGCTTGCGCAGAGCCAGGGGTTAGAGAATTCATGGAGTTTATCATCATAGACATATCAGAGATTATACTATTTATACTCCTATCCATAAGGACATGATTTATCAAAAACTTTTAAAATATCAAAACTGTATTCTGTTAAAGTTTGCGTTTATTAAACTTTGAAACATTTTTTATCCTTCAAAAAAATGTAAAAACGAACCGAACATGATCGTTAATTCACGTTAGTTTTTGCAACATTTTTGGGTCGTTTTTCAATACGTTGTCTGTCGGGGTCCAAATTTTGGTAAAGTGTAAGATAATCAAATGTTTAGAATAAACAATTTTTAAAACATTAAATTTTCCAATAAATTGATCCTGAGAAACGAGCCAAAAACTAACCAACACTAGGCGTAGTCGTTTTTACGAATTACGTGTAACAGAACGAAGTGTGTTCAGACTAAACTCAACTTTAATCTAAAATCCATCTAACAAGAATAAGGCGTATTGCATCGTATTTAGTATTTACCGTATACGTATTTATCGTATTTTAAACTTAAAATGTATTTAAACAAATATTATAAAAATAATAAAAATAGAAACTTTGAAATGCTAAATTCAGACTTTTCGACTCAAACAATTATGTTTTTTTTTAGAAATACATATATATTACATATTACATTATTTATAATTGAGACACTGCGTATTTATACGTATATAATGCCCTTTCCATAGCCTTCTATGTTCAGGGTTAATCACAGGGATTTTGTTTTATTTAAAACTAAAGCTCTATAGGAGAAAGTCTTTGGCCTACTGGCAAACTTGTGGGGGAGGGAGAGTGGATGGGGAGGGAGGGAGGGGGGAGAAAGGGGAGGGAAATCTTAAAGAGAAATAGGAGGGGGGGGGGCTCTCTTAATGATGCAAGGTGGTTGATTTTCCTGTGTAACAAAATCTTCAAAATTTAGACAAACACTTAAAAGAGAAAAGAAATACAAAATATTTTAAATCCCCGAAATAAATCCCCCCCTGAGTTCCCTCCGGTTGAAGTGACCGGCCCTGAAGCAGCTGTGTAGTGTGTACAGAGGAAGGACACCGGATTAGCAGCAGATGACATGACATGAGGTTCGCAGAAAATTAACTCTGAAGTTGCGACACTGTTCGGAAAATGTCAAAAATTCATATCTTGTCATATTTTGCAAGCATGAAAAACAATATAAATTTCTTGAAAATTTGCAAATTGTTTTGCAGATTAAAACCTAAGGTGCAAATTGTCCAGTATTTTTCACAGTTATGAAAATATTCAACAATTGACGATGTCAGAATTAACTTTCTCGATGTTTTTCCGTGCCTTGCCTTTCCGACCTTGGATATTTTTTGTAGTTCTAAATATGAAAATCTAAAAGCTGAAAATCTAATTTTGGTTTAGAAAGAGTAATGGGCAAAACCCTGTTCGATTTTTGTCCTAAGAATTGGTATACCTCAGCAGAGCTAGGATAACTAGTAAAATATATGTAATCCAGGGAGTAAGGAATAGATGGGAGATACAACTGACGCGGTTAAATATTCAGAATAGGTTATTGTATACGCCGTAATTGACCAGACAAATATTTCTTATTCAAATGGAGTACCGTCTGCAAAGCCTGTACTTTGTACAATCATCTGGTAGGGCGGGCCGCGTCAGTTGGTTTACATATATTTTATTGATTCATTAAAATTTTTCTAAAATTGACTTCTGCTGTTACTCTGCTGAAACACATAGAAGTAAAAAATAATAGAATAAAAAAACGTTTTTTTAACGGACAAAAATTACGAGAAGAATTTATAATTCTGAAAACAAGACAATGAACAGCTGCAGGAACTATGATTAATGATAATTTTACCCAATTTGTATTTTTGGTGCCGGGAACTATTGAGTTATTAGTTATCAAAATAAATATATAAATATATGGGTTACTAGAGAACAAAGCCTATTTGTTAACACTGTACACCTGGGAATTAATAGCATCCAATAAAACTATAAATCCAGGTAGGAAGTACTAATATTATCCAATAAAACTATAAATCCAGGTAGGAAGTACTAATAGTATCCAATAAAACTATAAATCCAGGTAGAAAGTACTAATATTATCCAATAAAACTATAAATCCAGGTAGGAAGTACTAATAATATCCAATAAAACTATAAATCCAGGTAGGAAGTACTAATAATATCCAATAAAACTATAAATCCAGGTAGGAAGTACTAATAATATCCAATAAAACTATAAATCCAGGTAGGAAGCACTAATAGTATCCAATAAAACTATAAATCCAGGTAGGAAGTACTAATAGTATCCAATAAAACTATAAATATAGGTAGGAAGTACTAATAGTATTCAATAAAGCTATAAATCCAGGTAGGAAGTACTAATATTATCCAAAAAAAACTATAAATCCAGGTAGGAAGTACTAATATTATCCAATAAAACTATAAATCCAGGCAGGAAGTACTAATATTATCCAATAAAACTATAAATCCAGGTAGGAAGTACTAAAATTATCCAATAAAACTCTAAATCCAGGCAGGAAGCACTAAAATTATCCAATAAAACTAAAATCTAATGGAACTATAAATCTAGATAGAAAGTATGATGTCCACATTTCACATTAACAGTAAATTTTACACAAATAATTACTTAAAAATAGTTCGAACTAATAAAGAAAATTTAACGGAAATGCTCTCTGTTAAAGTCTAATAAAATGAAAAAAAATTGACGTTTTTCAGTAGTATATTTATATATATATATATATAGCAAAAATGGCAATGGTAAAATGACGCGAGAAAAAATGACTGAACCAGCAAAAAAGACGCAGTGCTGTGTATAAGCCTTGTTACTCCTTACCTAAGTTCTAGATATCATGATATTATGTATATATGTAATATTGCCCCGGGACAACATACATTGGGTTAGCAGTCCAACCTTGAAGAGTTTAACCAGATGCCAACCTCACCGGAGTATTAACCCAGAGTGAATGTTAAATATCTTACAGAGATATCAGTATTAATCCATTTCTTTTTATTCAGCATTGAGGGGCCTGAATTGAGATTATAGATGTGATCACGAGTTGATAAATACCAGGATTATATACAGGGATGGATACTGTTAATACCAGGATTATATACAGGGATGGATACTGTTAATACCAGGATTATATACAGGGATGGATAATGTTCTAAAGAGCCGACTCACTATAGCTTCAGTAGAAGTAAATATTTCCATTTAGTGTATAGCGCCGGTTTAAGTATTTATCTCTAATTTGATGATGAGATAGAATTTCGATTGGTTCAGAATAGACAACAGACACAGAATGAACCCTGATTGGATCAGGCGCTAATGGATTCGGCATACAAAGTGAACTGTTCACGAAATTTCAAATGACACTCCTTTCAAAGAGGTTCATGTTCAAATCACAATTAGACACGGTACTCTTTATACCTATCGTTGATCAGTAAAGGGTTAATTGTGAATCGCATATGCCTCGCTTTAAACGAAGGGCCATTTGAAATTACGTCTTCAGTCACGACTCCAAAAGAATTTGAGGTTCATTAATACAATTCAAAATTATATTCTTCATTAGTTTGCTTTTGTTTCATTATACAAAATATTTACTCCTTAGATAAATTTTATCTTACTGGAATTTAAAGGTCTAAAGCTCTCAAGCAAAAAACGATGAGAATTTTTCCAATTACTTTTTAAAAACAACAGCTAACAAGTGCTGTATATATTGCTAAAATGTACATGTAAAGGGCTACAGAAAAGCATAAGTAAGTTAGAGTGGTAAAATCAAAGCCCAAGGCGTTGCGACACTTCAAAGTTGACCCTGTCTTAAAAATTGATGAAACTTTTTATAAGCAGGCTGAATCATGCGTGATATCTAGGTTTAACTCTAAATAAAAGATGTTAACAAAATTGTCTAATTACATACGTTGTTGCACTGCACGCAAGAAGGAATGATCAAACCATTGAAAAATGTTTTAGCTCGTAGAATAACAAAAAATCCAGATCATAAAAGGTTGAATGTAAAGAACTTTTAAACATTACAAAAATGGAGTCACAAAACTGTTTAGAAATCCTATTTGAGTGACATTAGACCGTATTCCTAGTTCTTACTCGTTCTGCAGACAAAGCATTCGACCAAAACTATCTTTTCCTGTTCACAGCACTCCGGTCCCCTTCTATTCCTTCTATCCTGTGTGCTATATAGTTTAAGTAATATCTAGAGTCAAGGTGTACTTGTGTACAAGAGGAATCAGGTAGGAATAGATTTTATAAACATTTTGAAGAAACATTGCCACAATTTTAATATTTTGTCCAAACAATTTAAAATCAGTGATCGTGAGAATAATAATATCAAGATTATCAACATTTTCTGTCTCGTAATATTGTAAAATTTTAGCTAAAAACGAAATGATGAAAATTTTCCTTGTAAATTAAAAAACAACAAATGCAGGGAAAATCTATTTTTTTCTGTAACATTAAGCTCAAGCTTGATTTACTAGTTTTTTTTTGAAAATAACCTACAAACGTTGAAATTCAAGCTGAAATTACTTGTTTTCAAACCAAAATTATTAAAATTTTTCTATGCAGGGGGGCTCAACCCCCGGCCACGTTTACTACGTTTCACTCGGTGCTCCTGTGCCCATACTATTACACCCCTCTTTGAACCCCTCCTTGGGAAAATTCTGGTTACGGGCCTGGTTTGGATGGACACTTGTTTATAAACAAAGTGGGGATTTGACGTGTATACTTTGAAGTATCATGTTTGAAAATCTAAATTAAAAATATTTTGCACTAAACAAATTAACCCAATTCATGTTGATGTTAAAAATGCAAATTGTTAAGCTAGATCTGCCCAATAACTAAACCTGTCATTCAATATACAAATAAATAGATAGATACACGAGATAAATTGGTTGAATAAACAAATGTAAAAATCTGCATCAAGTCAACAGCTCCGCGGCAAGGTGCAGATGTGCGAACTCAACAACGATTTGCAATCAATCAATCACTCCGGCAAAACAAAGGTTAAAAAGCTTAGACCCAAATGAGGAGAGTCTGTAACAGCAAATATATTCAAACATTGATTAAAGGGATTGTTAATGTATTTCTGTGCGACTCTTATCTTTATCTACATGTATAAAGTAGTTATCTCTGTTTGTTTTATCTCCAATCATAACTCATGAACCCCTTGACCGAAATGCCTTAAATTTTAACTTATATATGTAGAGAAAGTTTTGTTTCAGGGCAAATCTGGTTTCCAAAGCTTATATCTGAAGTAGATATCGGTTTGTTTGCTTGTTTCACAGCATCTTGGTTAACGTTTTAAATAAGTAGGAATTTTTCAGAGAAAACTTTGTTTCGGCAAAGCTGGGTTCCCAAGCATTTATTATATGAATAAAATACTTCAACATGTTATTGATTGCATTTAAATTGTAATTTTTTGGAACACGTTCTTTACAGTAAAACTCCACCAGTTACTTTCAACGGGAGACGCTTGTTGTTAATATTCAGATAAAAACGTAACCAGCATTGATTCTGTTCTGATTTGTTCTGTGAGAATCTTTGAAATTACGCTTACAATCCCTTTACAGATGAACTGTTGCTAAGAAATAATACAAAGTAAGTGGCATGGAGTTAGAAATGCAGAACCATAAATTACTCAACTCTTGTATGATTTTACATCGAGTTTGAAAAATAAATTTTTTGCACTTCCATCCTAGTTTTATAGACCGATAAATTGTGAAAAAAGATTCCATTCTAAATTGCTTTTTTATCCTTAAAATTAACAAATTTTGAGAATCGAAAAGGGGTTTTTTGACCGCTCCTTGTTATTCTAAACCCATAATTTGAAATCTGCATGTCTGCAGTGAATAATGTGTATTGATGGGAATAAAATTGCAAATATTGTTTTGAATTATCTTTCATTCATATTCATGTATCCATTCTTTAGTTCTTCTTTATTCATCCTCCATTCATATTAATGTATACTCATTCATCATATTATTTTCTTTATTCATCATCCATTCTTATTCATGCATACTCATCCATCCTTAAAGTTCATCTTCCTTTCATATTCATGTATACTCATCCATCCTTTAGTCTTTTTTGTTCATCCTCCATTCATATTCATGTATACTTATCCATCCTTTAGTCTTCTTCATTCATCCTCTATACATATTCATGTTTACTCATCCATCCTTTAGTTCTTCTTCATTCATCCTCCATACATATTCATGTATACTCATTCATCCTATTATTTTCTTTATTCATCATCCATTCTTATTCATGCATACTCATCCATCCTTAAAGTTCATCTTCCATTCATATTCATGTATACTCATTCATCCTCCATTCATATTCATGCATACTCATCCATCCTTTTGTTCTTCTTTATTCATCCTCCATTCATATTCATGCATACTCATCCATCCTTAGTTCTTCTTTATTCATCCTCCATTTATATTCATGCATACTCATCCATCCTTTTGTTCTTCTTTATTCATCCTCCATTCATATTCATGTATACTCATTCATCCTCTAGTTCTTCATTAATTATCCATTCTTATTCATGTTTACTCATCCATCCATTAGTTCTTCTTCATTCATATTCATGCATACTCAATACTCATCCATCCATCCTTTAGTTATTTTCATTCTTTTTCCATTTATATTCATGTATCCATCCATTCTTAAATTCTTTTTTATTCATCTTCCATTCATAATAGTGTATACTCATTCATCCTCCATACATATTCATGTATACTCATTCATCCTTTAGTTCTTCTTCATTCATCCTCCATTCATATTCATGTACTCATTCATCCTTTAGTTCTTCTTTATTCATCCTCCATTCATATTCATGTATACTCATCCATCCTTTAGTTCTTCTTTATTAATCCTCCATTCATATTCATGCATACTCATCCATCCTTTAGTTCATCTTTATTCATCCTCCATTCATATTCATCCATCCTTCAGTTCTTCTTTATTCATCCTCCGTTCATATTCATGCATACTCATCCATCCTTTAGTCTTCTTCATTCATCCTCCATTCATATTCATGTATACTCATCCATCGTTTAGTTCATCTTTATTCATCCTCCATTCATATTCATGCATACTCATCCATCCTTTAGTTCTTCTTTATTTATCTTCCATTCATATTCATGTATACTCATCCATCCTTTAGTTCTTCTTTATTCATCCTCCATTCATATTCATGCATACTCATCCATCCTTTAGTTCTTCTTTATTCATCCCTTAGTTTTCCCTCGTTAAAGTTCCATTGAGAAAGCAAGGACAGTCCCTTTAAGTCATTCATATTTAGATTCATTCATTTATTTCTAATTATCATCTATTCATCCTCATCTATTCTAATCTATCCTCATTATTACTACTTGGTAAACAGTTAATACCTAATCCCTAGAAGCTGTGTTTGTTGATTGTTTAAAATCTCCAAATATGGTGGGTAGACCCAGTCCCTATTCTTGGTCAAATCTGTCAAAATATTGAATATTTTAGAATACATAATCACAATACATATTCAAGAAAGATAGACTTTATATTTATAAATACAAATTAAGTATGGACATGGTTCGTTGTTATACAGTCACTAAAGCCTAATACCTCCTCTCCATGAGGGGGTCTTTCTTCCGTAATCCTCCCTTTCCCCTCCTTCTGTGAGTGTTCTTATTCCTTATTTGTTATTATCATTAATATTCAAATAAATTTATTATTCAAAATGCACTATGAACAGAAAAAGTACTGTATGTATATACATAATATATATCTTCAACATGTAAATTATGATTTATGAGTTATTATAAATGCTTAGATGAACATAACAATTAACAATTAACTGGAGCAGCAAAAGTTGAGTAAATAACAGCGAATAAAATAAATTAATGTTCAAAAATAGCATTGTTTTAAAAGGCACTTATTTTATCGGGCCCGAAAGAACAGGAAAGTAATGAATTTTGCAAAAGAAATAAAGGAAAGTGATCTAGCTTTTTATTTAATCCCTCTTTTTCTTAAATTAAAAAAATTCATTAAGGAAAATCCTCCCTCCCTATTCACCTTTTCTTAACTCCCCTTTTACAAAGATCCCCCTCCCTGAAGCGTAATTCTATCATAAATGACCTCCCCTCATCTACGTAACTCTTCCCTACGATTACCTCCTTCCCAATGCGTAGCTCTTCCTTTCAACAACCCCATTCTCTATATGCATATAAACTCTCACTTTTCAAATATCCTCCTCCCTCAAATCATTTCTATGCATTTAATTTATAAAATTTAAAGTGAAATCCTGATGTCATTTTAGTGGTATATATTTTTCAGAATAAAAAGTGAGTTTTAATGATTTTGGAGAAATAAAGTTGAAAAATTGAACATTATAGTACAACTTTATACTTTTTAAACAAGAATTAATTGATTTTCCCCGATACATTACTTATTTCCCCAAATTCAGCGATTTACTTTCGAATAAAAAAACGATTTTTGAAAAGGAAAGGGGGGAGGTTAATTCTATAAAATATACACCACTTGGTCAATTATGAGTATAAAAAGAGAATTCTTCCTCTTATTTATAACCACACAGTGTACTGTTGAAACTTATTTTACACGAAACCTCAAATGTATCATTGAAAAAAAGAAAGAAAATTCTTTATCTTTCAAGATTTTATTTATATTTTAAATATAACAACATTTTACTTTCTCTTCGAATTAATTAAAATTGCAAAACAATGTACTTGAGATAAACACATTTCATACATCTCATACAGCTTCATAGATCTACCAAAAACAGAGAAATACAAGTACATCATTTTATGTGCACAGTTTACAAATTTACGCTGTACGTACTAAAAATGTTCACAATAACCTCCGTGTATGTACACTGAAGTGTACAGTGTACGTACAAGACATTAGTCGAGCTATTGACCCGACTTTTCTTCATCTGTTTCCAAACTAAGACAGGAAAAAGTTAGACATTATATAAACCAATTCAGAATTTTTTTTTTCAAATGAATAAGATTGTCCAAATTGTCTAAAATAATATCACTTTAACACAAAGTAATTTAGTATATGTGCCAGTGGCAGCATTTAAAAATGTGTAAAAAAAATATTAATTGCGCCTCTGAATTTAAAAATAAACGGAAAAGTAATAAGCCTGTATGAAGTTTTTAAGACAAATCAACAAAAGATTTTAAAAATTTAAATCAAAAAACTGGTGCACATCATCTCTTTTATTAGTTTTCTTCTTACCTTTCATTTTCTTCGGTTTTCATATCATCCGTAATTACTGGTTGTACTGTACGACCAGTTTCACTGGGATCAGTTTTCATATCGTCCGTCTGTACAGTCGACGGACCGGGTCCATTGAGTACTGCAGGCACAGCTGGTGTATTGTCCACAGGGGCATTGACGGGATGGGATTCAAGCAGCTTTTCATCATCCGTCTGTTATAATTAAAATAATAATAATTATAATAATTATAATAATCATAACACTCATAATTCTCATAATACTCATAATACTCATAATACTTATTATTATAATCATCATAATCATCATAATCAAAATAATCAAAATAATCAAAATAATTAAAATAACCAAAGTAATCAAAATAATCAAAATAATCAAAATAATCAAAATAATCAAAATAATCAAAATAATCAAAATAATCAAAATAATCAAAATAATCAAAATAATCAAAATAATCAAAATAATCAAAATAATCAAAATAATCAAAATAATCAAAATAATCAAAATAATCAAAATAATCAAAATAANAATAAAACCAAAACAGTTTATTACTGAAGGACAGCAACGTTAGGTGGAGGAGATAGAGGAAAAGGTTTTGAAGAATAGAGGAACAATAACAGAAGTAACAACAGTAGTAATAACAGTAGAACAACAGTAGTAACAACAACAACAGTAACAACAGTAACAACGGCAACACCAATCATAATAATAATAAAAATACTAAATAATATTTCATAAAAACCTACTTTATTTTCTCCGAGAGTAAGCAACGGAAGAGCTGATGCACCTAAAAATAATCATGATTCAATATTTCTTAAATATTATGCTGATGAAAACCTTAGATAAAGGCACGTAAACAATGTCATCCCTTTTTTATAATAATAGTTTTATGAATTTCAGATATAAATCCATTATCCAAATTATTTAACATTCCTTAATATTCACATATCCATTTTAATGCTAAAAGTTATATTCATTCATTTATTTTGATCTAACAATGATTTAGTTTAATACTTCGACCCCTTTCAAACATCGTTTACAGTTATATAAATAACGGGTAACATTACAGACCCTCTAAAAACCTGAAATTAGACTTTTTTTTAAATCCTTGTTAACTATTTGGTCTATACTGTATAGGATCCATATCCTCGTATTGTTTAAGTTTACCTAGTTGGTATATAGGATCCATCTCCTAGTATTGTTTATCAAGTTAACCTAGTTAGTATATAGGATCCATATCCTCGTATTGTTTATCAAGTTTACCTAGTTGGTGTATAGGATCCATCTCCTAGTATTGTCTATCAAGTTTACCTAGTTAGTATATAGGATCCATATCCTAGTATTGTTTATCAAGTTTACCTAGTTGGTGTATCCATATCCTCGTATTGTTTATCAAGTTTACCTAGTTGGTGTATAGGATCCATCTCCTAGTATTGTTTATCAAGTTAACCTAGTTAGTATATAGGATCCATATCCTCNAGCGCGGATTCGCATTAAATTAAATAGATCCTAAGCAGTGTTCGCAGGTTTCCGTAAGCTAGTTTGTTGACATATTTAAAAGCGTCATATATCATGATCTAACTACTTGTAAAATAAAGACTAATCCTTTTCAGTTCAGCCGTTTGGACGATTTTGAGCCACAAAAATTACACCGTTGCATGGAGTTTACCTTTCTAAATCAAGTTTGTGTCTCATCTGTGTCAGAACAAGTAAATTAGGTTCATATTGGTTTTCAAGCAGAGACTTCCAGTAGTTCAAGCCCACTCTACTCTGTAATTAATATCTTGATATTATTCATTAAAACATCAGAAAATTCTTATTTTTTTTTCTCAAAGAGAACCTTAAAAGCTTTGTCTGATAAATTATGAATTAAATATCAATGAATTGATTATTTTCAATTGTGGTTTCACTACATTAGTGACTTTCGCATTTCTACTGCAGGAAAACATCAGAATTAAATATGTTTAAACCTACAAGACAATATCTTCCACATTATAGATTATATAAAGGTTTCCAGGGTACAGTTATTAATCGGGCATTCATTTTTAGAAAAGCATGACCGCTTTTCGAAAGTACCAATAAGAAAGATAAATTTATTTTCTATCTAAAAATTGTGGGATTGTGCTCATTTTCTTAAGTGTTTCTGCAGCATAAATCTGCAAGACACTTCGTAAAGAGAAAATAACCAATTTTCAGCTAGAAAAATATGGATGTATCCGTCATCCATGATCAGAGAAAGATTTAAAATGTACCGTTCTCTTTATAAATGGAAGGTTCCATGAAATTACATCTACAGAACCTAATATTTATACCTTAACAAGTAATATTCTCAACAGTTTTCTATCCTCTATAGTCCAGGTTGATTCATCCTCAACTATTTTATCAAAAAATATTCCCTGAAACATGAACTAATTGATTTTAAACATTGATTTGAAAAGAAAGATTTAAAGCCAGAAAGTTTTTAAAATATAACCCAACCTTGACAAAATTATAAAAACCCAGACAAATATTTACAAAAATATAAACTGCACTTCAAAATATAAACAAACCCCAAAAATATTAAAAACCTAAAAAATGTAAATTTTCCTCATATAACAAACCACAACTTTAAACAACATAAAAAAACGTAAAATAAAAAAAAATCAGATGTCGGAGGTAATTTTTTTTAAATTGCGTACTAATATTAAAATAGATAGATGGATAGATTAGAAACGATGGATTAATAAGATATATTGGATAGATAGATGAATATTGAATAGATTAGGTAAAATAGATTAACAAAATATATTGGATGGATAGATTAGATACAATGGATTCATAAGATATATTGGATAGATAGATGGATATGTTAAAATGCGATGGATTAATAAGATATATTGCATAGATAGATTAATAGATTAGATAAAATGAATTAATAAGATATATTGGATAACTAGATGAATATATTAGATAGGATGGATTAATAAGATATATTGGATAGATGGATAAATAGATAAATAGATTAGATAATATGGACTAATAAGATATATTGGATAGATAGATGAATAGATTAGATACAATGGATTAATATTATTGGATAGATAGATGGATGGATTAGATACGATGGATTAATAACATATATTCGAAAGCTAGATGGATTAATAATATAAATAGCTTTAATGGGTTAATATATATGGATGACAGATAAGATAGATAGATTAATTAAGATGAAAGATTTACCTGGAAAATAATATTTCCTTTGACTGAACAAGATATTCTACTTGGGGACAAATCAACTTTAACCTCACGACCTGTGGTGCCCTTAATCAATTCAGTTATATATCACAAAAAAATAATATTCAATATTTTTGTTTAATAAAAGTTTATTTGATCTTTGCAACCTAATGGTATAAAACTTAAAATTTCAAACCTTGAATAATTGGTCCAGCAGAATTCATGAAATTACGATATAAAACCCTTTCAAGTCAATAAACAATGGAGGTTTTCAGCCTGCACCTTTTCTAATACTTAAACGTAGTTTATACAGAGATCAGAACTTAATTTTGTGTGGATATTGTTAATCTTGAACTCTTGATCTCGATATCCAATGTTGGGACTTTTAAATTTGAGGATCGATGCTTGATCTCGCAATTAAAGTTATCCCTTCAGAGTTCTACTATGGAATTTCGAAGAGGAATTAAATCAATCTATTGATCGATGGATGTGAAAGCTTGATCCTGAGATTCATAACAGAAGTTTAGACATCAGTGTCCGAATTTCATGAATTTAAGTAGCGTCTCGAATCTACCAAAAACCGGTTTCTTGAAACATTGAATACAATTTTAAGTGGAACCAACCATATTTGAGCCGCGGCTCAAATTCGAACTCAGGTGAATATATGATGTAATACAATGCGCAATGGATTAAATGATTTGACATGGAACCAACGTTGAATTTAAACAGATGTGCTCGCTGCTCACCTGTTCCAAAATGACTTCTATTGTAACATCCGTTACAGTTTGATACCAGCGACCCCAATCTGTTGTACAGCTAACTATCCCACTCCTGTACAATGTACAGTACAGTGCACAAAAATACAAATAATAACAAATGAACAATTTTGGAAAATGGATTAATACGCAGAAGTTCAATTGATCCTCNTACGCCTCTCTTAATAGGAGTTTTTAATCTGTTAAAATTCCCACTTAGTTTTAGTGATTAAAATCATCATCTTAAAATTCAATACACCATAATCCATGCAGAAAATCAATGTTACATCTCTTGATGGATTTCTGAAGATAACTATGTATCCTATTGTTCCCGTTGTCTGATTAGCTAGAACCTCGAGAACTTTATTTACCTTTCTTCAAAACTTGCCATCTTGATGCATTTTCTCAATTACATATTTCTGAAACAACCACCGATCAATCAATCACTAGATTTAGAAATAACATTTATACTTTCTCCAGTTAGAACCAAAATGCAAACTTTATTACAACAACGAAATATACGAACAAGATTGGGAAGAAAGGTTTATAGTTTTGAAACAACTTGCCAAATATAGATCATGATATTATTAAACAAGAACCAAGTTATTAAACCATTATTTTAATTGTTAAAGGGAAATGTCTGTATTGTCATTAACTGTCTCCTTTAACTCATGATTTTCATTTTCATAATTAATAAAATACCAATAGTTGTATGTTAAGTGAACTATGGAGTTATTAATGAAATAATACAAAAAAAAAAAACTTTTTACAAGCACTAAATATTTCGGAGAAAAAATAAGAATAGTCTCCTAAAACAATTTTCTTTATGTACGATTGCACATAATAATATCTTCACATTTTAATTTGAGATTAGACAAAATTTAAAGGAGTATCTATGAAAGAGACAAAAAAATATTTTTAAATAAAGCATGGCATCATTGTAATGCATCTTCATATGCTCCAACTTTACACACTGCGCTGACAGTACGATAATATTGTCCACTGAACAGTACAACTGTACATTAAGATTTAACAGCAGCTGGCTCGGTTTTCCCGATATTGTGCGCACTCTTCATGTGCTCAAGAAGCTCGTTCTTATACCAGAAGCTGGAGAGACACGTGTTACAGGTGAGGTCGTCATCATCTCCATCATCCGTCGGCTTCGGTTTCTCCACAACCGTTATCTTCTCCTCGACCACAGGACGCTTCTTGGGGATCGGGATGAGCTTGCTTCCTGACAGTTTACCAAGGGTTGTCACGATTTTCCCGCCTTCTGCGCGCACAATGCCGCCAGGTCCGATGCGAACCATTTTTGTAGCGCCTGTTTTCAGGAAGGCGGCAGGTAGCTTCTTGGCAAGCGCAGCTTTCGCGTTAGCATATGCCTAAATAAAATTTACATTCAAAATCATCTACAAAGTTAACATTTTACTAAAAAAAGTGAGTAATCAAATCAATTTACCTTTGCCTTCATCTTTGCCAGGGGAGTGAGCTTCTCTTCGACCACGCAGATTTCATCGTCGTCCACCGCAGGTTTAATTACTCGACCTCGACCCCCGGAATTCTTCGTTGATCTACTCCCTTGACTCGATGGAGTCACCTATACGTGAATATGAATTTAAACGCTTTAATAAAGTATGCCATGAACGATGAACAGCAGCATATTAAAAGAACAAATCAGCAATATTTTTGTAGAGTGAAAAAAGGTTTCCACTCTTGTTAAATGCTTTCCAAACATAACAATCAATAAAAATCCTCTTTTTAAATCCAAGTTCTTTTTAATGGCCTGTTTCAAATTTCCCTCAACTATACTTAGCCACAATACTGTTGAGATTGAAGACCAATAATAATAATAATACAGACAATTTTGAAAAGCTATCAATTTAATAAAAATCACAGTAATTGATAAATTCGACTAAATAACAAAAAAAGTTGTGCATATTAAAAATAAAAAAATTCCTTCATATTTGAATAAGGAGGATTTTAATTAAACACCCTTTACAGTAATAATACGTCTTCTTTTTACACAGTGCAACACATAAATACTTCTAAAAACACAAGTGTACGTGCCTCCATACATACTCCATTATATAACAAACAAAAATGTGCAAACCAAAAGAAAAACTAAAAAAATGACCTGAATATTGGAAGATGAAAGTCTGTTCTTGACAGATGCAAGCGAAGCCTTTAAAAATTTCCTCTTATGACAATTAAAACAACATAAAAACATAAAAAATAAAGAATGAAAATATCAATTATATCAAACCAAAATGGTTTAAAAAACAAAAACGTTTCTTTTGAAAGAAAAAAATGGAAAAATCATAATTGAACACAATTTAAGTGTTATCATGTTTAGGATGATACAAGTATTTTCCCCCGAGTTTTGGAGAAAAACCGGCCATTAACAACGGATTTCTTAAGTCTAAATCCAAGGAGTAAGGAATAGAAGGGAGATATAACTGACGCGGTTCGCCCTACCATATGATTATACATGCTTTGCAGACGGGTGCTCCATTTGTATATGAAATATTCAGAATAGGTTATTGTATACGCAGTAAATGTACATCAGACAAATATTTCTTATTGAAATGAAGTACCCGCCTGCAAAGCATGTATAATCATATGGTCGGGCGAACCGCGTCAGTTATATCTCCCTTCTATTCCATACTCCATGTCTAAACCACGTTGAATAAGTTCAGAACTACGATCATTTCGGATCATGAAATTTACAAAGTACAAAATTAACTGTAATTCATAGCTCCTTCAAGTAATTATGACCACTTCCTTTAGAAAGATCTAAACCCCCAAAATTAATACAATTGTAACCTGAAAACAGTAAAATAATCGCCGTACTCGTTTTTTTCTTAATTTCAAATGTCGTCGAGGATTTATAAATGTGTGACTGATTTATCTCTGACAAAAGGTCCTATAGATTTTGTACATTATGATCAGGGGCGTGTACAGAAATTTGTCCGGAGGAGGGGGGCTGGCTTCGTACTGCATACCTCTTCAAAGCATAGTTTTCGCTAATCCAGAGGGTGGGCTCACCCGCTTAGCCCCCCTGATTTAAATACAACTTAAAACATACTTTGAAACATTTTTAATGTATTTACCTCCGGATCGTCAGCTGAGTCCTGATCGTCAACGTACAATGAGTCAGGATTCCTCAAATATCTGTTGAGAAGACTCTTCCTGTTCTCCTTGAGCGGCAACCAAATACTCTGGGAGCCACGCTGACCAGGTTCACCTTAGTAATCAACCAATCAATCAAACAATCATATAAAAATCAACGTTAGAAGTAGATATCGCATCCAGATTCCAGAATCCAGGAAATTAAAATTGTGTTGATTTTTAAAAAAATTATCACTAAATAAGAGAATTTATTAAAGTAATTATTCCTAAAAGAGTTTGAGAAAAACCTAATCAAAATTCTAAAAAAAACAAGTTTTCCTGTCAGTAAAAGTTACTAAATCCTACCATATCGTATTCTGCCGAGCTCTATACCGTATCGAATAGAACGGTTTAGTATCCGCCGAGCAGTATTGGTTGGAACCTCAACGACGTGACCAAAATCCTCCATTAGAACCTTCAGTAACGAGGTACGAGAGGTTCCATGCCTAAAATATTAAAGGGACTCTAAGTGTTATATTAAGTGACCCTCCATGCGAACATGGTAAGGCAATGCCCGATTTACAACGGTACCCTTGAAACCGTAATCTGATAAAAAATAAAATAACGTTGTTATTCTGATTCAAAAATTGTTTAATTTTGATAATTTCTTCAATCTTGTGCGCAAGTTACTATTGTAGAGAAGCCACAAATCTAAATAATCAGTTAACAAGAACTTCGGATAAAAATTAAAATTTATTTTAGAAAGAGGGGAAAAAATTTGATCAAAACTTAATAATTTAAACTTATGCAGATATTTTTTTTTACTTTCCGTCAGTAACTTTCAGGACATTTACATTGGTATTTCAAAAATGTATAAATACGTAATAAATCAGGGGTGTAAGGTGTATTGAAAATAAATACCCTCCCGGCCCCCCCCCTCTCCCAACTGGGAGAAAAATGATTTGTACGAAAGAAATAAAAATTGGTAACCAACGGACGAAATTTTCTACCATTTGAAACCTATATGGCAACACTTTGTAAGTTTTCCAGAGTATTTTCACCAAAAAATGTAATACATTATATTAACCAGTGAAAAACTTATTAAAGGAATGAAATGGATTTGAGAATTGATTCGAAAAATATCTAATCCGTCATCCGTATCGTTGAAAATTCTAAGTATGAATGATTAGTTGAAAAAAAAGTTGAAATACCTATCTGCTAATTTGGCCACGGTTGCTTCAGCCATGTCTAAAAATGTTGGTTTACAAGTGCTATCATGATTCCCGTAGACATGAATATTCAGTTCCCCAATAGTCTCAGCGCTATAATCGCACTCAAGACACGCAAATAGCGCGTCCCGCGACCGGTTTCCGCGTCGCGTTGTTCCACTTTTCACTTTTTTAGAGTTTCGAGAGTTTTTAGATTTCGACACTTTCGCGGTTGGTTTTCTTTTTCTAGCCGTTCTTGATCTAGGCGTGTACTCCTCTTCTTCGTAATCGGAATCATCATCGCTGAGTTCCCGTTTCCGCTTTTTGTAAGAGCCGCGGACAGGTTTCTCCGGCAAATCAACGATTGCCGACATAAATTGAGAACTGTTTATTGTTCCAGAGTTAACCTAGTAGCAAAATATTGTATCAATAGTGGTCAAGATTAATATTCGAAAAAGACAAAAAAGAAAAATTCTCTTAATTAATTTTTTGTATATCATTTTTCATTCAACTATTTGTAAATGTAAATTATTGTTAGTAAACAAATAAATTAAAAAGTGTTAAAGAAGGGTTTTTATTTCAATCAAGTTTTAACGCACTTAAAAAAAAAAATTTGCGTCTGAGTTGAACTGCAAAAGAGATTTTGATAATTGACAGATTATTGTTAGAAGTAACTTGTTAAAATAATATCGTAAAAGTTCTAATATATGCTCTAGTATCTGCTTCATGAAGTGTTGTCATTATTCTTTTTTCATTAAAAAAGAGCAAATAAGGTTATAAAAAAGAAAAGACAAAGGTCAAAAACAAAAATGGTGAAAAAAAGCTACCAAAGAAAAAGTCCATCATTTTCATACTTGATAAGATATTCGTAAATACTGATTTTATTTGAATAGTTTCTCTATGAATATTATTACAATAATCAGAAAATCTCCTTTATAATCCACTTGGCCTCAGAACATAAACTAACCTGATCTAGAAATCCATTAGTAGAATCCTCAACTGCTCCTTCAGTTAGGGAACTATCAGCCTCATCTAAAGGATCCCCTGAACATTACATGCTTTAGCTTTTGCCATATCTTCACAACCAAAACTATATATTATCAATTAAATGTAATATTCGAAATGAAAATGTAAGTAAAATATTTTCGAAGAAAATTGTTTCAGTGTTTTTATTTTCAAACTAGGTTCAATCGAAATCTTAATTTTTTTTTTATTATAAATAATGGTTTTGTAAATTATAGCTTTAACATATTTTGAAAAAAGCATTTATGCATTTTTGAAGTAAAAAGAAGCCAAAGTTTAGGCTAAATGTCGTTGAAATAAGTAGGGCTAGTTGTTCTCCGTTCTAGTAAAATAACGAATTGTCCTAAAAAGTAGTTTCGTCTAATCGTAACAAGTTCAACTACTATAATTAATTACCATCACAGAGAATTTATTTATTAAAAGGATAAATTTTGAGCACTGAATTTCAGAGGACAAAATGTTACAATTTAATAAGAATTCAGCTATTGACAACATTTTTAACCAGCACAATCTAATTTTAAATCATATTTTTTGTAACGCAGTGAAGTCACAGGGCAGATAGAAATATAATAAATACCTCCGGGTGCCGTGGTAGAGAGCGCCTCTTGTCCTTCAGAGAAAGGATTCTCTGCAATCTGTGGTTCTCCCTCGATCTCAATCAGATCTTCAGGATGTTCCTCATCATCATCGTGAGCTTTCTCCCCATCTTCTTCTTCTAGTTCAGTCTCATTTCTGAACATCATGATTGGGATCCTGACAGGTTTAGGTTGAGATTTTGCACTCTCTTCAGTTTCTTCTGTTTGTTCTTCATCCCCCTCCTCCTTCTCCTCCTCAGCTGTTCCTGTCATCAGAGGATCTTTCTCGTTAACATTCTCATCATTTTCTTCCCCAGGTATTTCATTATCGTTTTCAGTTCCATCATTCTCATCATCCTCGTCATCCTTCTCTCTTTCAGTATCTTTCTCATTTACTTCTGGTCTTTCGAAATCTTTCTCAAGTTCCTCCGGGGTTTCTTCGTCGTTATTACTTATTTTGGGACTTGTTTTATCCTTCTCACAACTTTCAGGTTTTACTTTCTCGCCATCTGTTGGGCTTTTTTCATCAGTGTCCGGACTTCCGTCGTTGATTTCATCAACTTGTTCATTTCCGTCTGGTGTATTTTCTTCATTCTCATTCCCCTTGTAAGCCCGGTATTCTAGGTCCAGGGGATCATCTGATTCTAGCGGGTTTTCTACAGGATGCGATGAGTCGGTATCTTCAGTTTCCAGGGGATTGTCCTCAGCTTCTAGAGGATTATCCAGAGGATCTCCGGCACTCTGTCCAGACTCTGAGACTGAGCCATCACCATTACTTTCTTTATTGTTTTCAGTTGAATTGGATTCATAATCTGAACTTTCAATATCAGGTCGCATATTTTCAGTATTTTCGGGAATTTCCTTCTCTGAAGGTTTAAACCCATTTTCTGTTGAACTAGGTTGGGCGGAGTCACCACCTTTATTCTCTAATCCATTATGCTCCGAGCTCGTCATTTTGTGTGTTGAGCCATTGTGAGCTTCAGACAAATCTTTAAGACTATTAATAAGGTTTGATGAGTTTAGGTTGTTCACTTGATCCTCAAGGTCTCCAGCTAGCTCAGGGGTCTGTTTAGAACCTAGCTCCAGATCACCTGACAAACTCGTATCCGACATTTTGTCATTACTTGGCAATCTGAAAATAAGTTCAAGTACATTTTTTCAGTATGAATAATTATAAAGTAGGTACAACACATCTGCTTATAAAAAAACATCGTCAGACTTACAAATATTTGAAAATTTGATAATATTGTATTAATCTATTTGCGCGGGGATTTCGGACTGGCAATCCCCCAGAGCAGAGAAGAGACCGTAGAGGACACAAAGCTGAGACTGGAGGATGGCACAGAGGGATTCCTAATAAACACAATGTTAAATATACAAATTGATAAATGTTTTGCATAATGTGTCCGTTTGGGACTCGAAACGTCAAAATGGCTGTGCAAGGAGTGCAAGACTGAGCCAGTCTGTTAAGTTAATCTGGAGAAATTTAGGTAATATAGAGAAATTCCATGATGTTTAAGTGCAAACCGGTCGCATTAGATGAACATGAAAGTTTAAATGTTTAAAGAATGAGTTGGCGAGAAGCATTTGGTTAAAACAAAAGAATCCAAACAAGAAATTAATTTTAAGTGATTTTCCATTTTTAAAGTGCCATGTTAGTACCCTTAACGCCTTGCCCAGTGAAAAATGAATGAGAAATCTAGGTTTCTTAACCCTTTGAAAATAGCTATTTTCACAATTAATTTCCTTGAAAAGTTAACTTGCGGATAAACGATGGAGGACATTGTCAGAATTTAACACTTTTCAAGCTACAGACTCAGACAGAGATTTAAAGGGTACCGGTGTACATCAGACGTGTCACTTTTTTCTTTTGATTTTTCAAGATGATGAGTCACTTCTAAGTCCTCAGTCTTTTTAACTATTAAAATCATTATACTGACATAACTGAAATTCGAATGCTAATGAAAAATAATAAAAATTGGACCTCTCTAGAGTATGATCTGAGGGAGAGGATGAGAGGGTGTCGGATACATCTTCAGAGGTTACACTCTCCCATTCTAAATATTATTTATTCATTTATTATTATCATCTCCTGCAAATACAAAGCAGAGAGTCAGTATGTAGGCAGGCTACCTATAGCCGATGATAGAAGGTCTTACCGTAACTGGATCATAACCGTGTTGTAACAAAAAATGCTCCCTTGGTAACAAATTTATATAATATAGGAACCAAAGCGCCAGAACTTGGAAAAAAAACCTTGAAAATAATTTTTCATTTGGTTCATCCTTGTACTCCTGGTTACCAGAGAAGGAAGGAAGGGGAATACTAACCTTGTAAATGTTCTTCATCAGGTTCCCAGTCTGGTTCCTCCTCCTCATCCTCCTGGTTGAGGGGGGGGGGATACTAATTTTTCATTTGGTTCATCCTTGTACTCCTGGTTACCAGAGAAGGAAGGAAGGGGAATACTAACCTTGAAGATGTTCTTCATCAGGTTCCCAGTCTGGTTCCTCTTCCTCATCCTCCTGGTTCCTCAGCTCCTCACTCTCACGGTGTATCTCCGTCTCCCAGTCAGACACTTTGTATTCAGATTGTTCTACAGTTAAAGGTCGGTTAATTCTTATTAAACATGCCGTGGAATCCCTCCCCCCGCCCCTCATTCTGAAATAGAACAACCTTCCTTTGACTTGGAATAGCATATCACGAGGTTGCTCTTTTTCAGGAGTAAGTTGTGGGGCGAGGATAGAAGAACTAACTTAATTCATAGTAATAAAATAATGATAACTTTTAGGCACTGGGCTATTCACAAATAATGATACTTCAAAGACGACTGACTACACGGATATTGTTCAGTCAATTTTCTCAATAGTTCCCTGCAGTTTCGAACTTGATTCTTTCTTCACCAAATCATTAAATTTACTATTGAAAGGTTATACTTTGGGAAAAAGTTCAAACTTAACCTTCATACCGTTGTTTTTAAGGTCATCACTTGATTCTCATCCTTTGTTATAACCCTGTATGTTCAACAAAAATTTAAGTTTAAGTTTAAAGGTAAGTTAGATTTAACAATTTTTTTCTTCTTTTCTAAAGCTCTTTGAACATCAAAACTGAAAGTGTATATAAATCTATGAGAAGGTCGGTAGTTACCAAGAGCAAAATACGGGAACTCAGATATAGATTCCTCTAATACACCATCCACCCCGTAAACAGGAGAGACAGGGACACTATCCAATAGGTGCTTTACTACTCAGGCAACAAATATATTATCTCTACATAATATCTTAATAAAGTAGTAATCTCTGTTTGTTTGGTTGTCCGATCATAACTCATGAACCAGGCCACGGGAATGTTTTTAGTCTGGGTTTAAAGTTTTAAGTTTAATGAGTTGATTTTTAATATATTTAATGTAGTTAATGATAAAAATAAATTACCATTGAAATGGAAAAAACGGCATATTTCCGGTCAAAAACATTATACATTCGATTTTAATTTATTTTGCTCGAGAAAATTATTTTCATGGCACAAAAAATGTTACCCCTTTTCCCTATGAAAATATCATACTTTCAAAATTAAATATGAATTTTGTGATTTTCTGTCAAAAGAAGTAAGTTAAATAATTGTATTTGTTCCTAATGTTATAACATTGTAGACAGTCTGACAAGGCCTAAAACAAAAAATAAAGGTAAACGATTGTAAAATTCATCGAAACTTCATTATAATCTCAATTGCAAGAGCTTTTAAGGCATGTTTACTTATTTATATCCTTCAACCTCTTATAAATTATCATTCTTAAATAATTATTTCATTTCTCCTTGGAAGTGTATTTGATATTTCTCTTCCCATACTCCTGCTATACCTTTCCTTGCCTTGCTATTTTTCCTTCTCGGCAATTCTCGTTCCTTTTTAATAATTAAAGGAATCCGGGGCGTACATAGAAATTTGTAAAGGTTGGGTCTCTTCACCTGAATACCCCCTTGTAACCAAATATTTCCCTTTGATAGGATGGGGGGGGGAGGAGGGATGAAGTCTCAGCCCCCCTCCCCCTGTATAAGATATCTAAATGCAATGTCTAGACTATATAACTACCTGAGTATAACAGGGTTGACCCCAAGGGCTAGACTGAGGCTGATGGTGTTAAGGTTCAGTTTCGCTACTTTCTTCGCGAACCTGTACTCGCTTGTGTCAATCACACCGAAATCAGCGTAGCTTAGTTTTATTGGTAAAGGTACTAGAGAAAACAGGTCTTAATTCTTTATTCAATTTTCTACAATTTCACATTGAAAAAACTATAATTTCAATTGAGCCAAGTATCTCGTTAAGATTTGTTGGACTGAACTTTTGAAACTATTGTATAAAATTTCTTTATATAAAAAAAAATCGGTGTTTTTGAAAAACTATCAATTAATCCGTTAAGAACAATTCCTGCGGTAATATGAGCAATTAGTTTTATGAGTTGAGTCAGCAAAGTTAATCCTAAACTCAAGGAAACCATCAAAATTCTATTCAATTTCTTCATTAGATTTTGTAAAAATTACAAAGTAAATATTTGAAATTTATTTTGAATATTTTGGAAGGTTCCTGCTGATATATTAAAGGCTGGCATTGGTTCTACTCCAACTGATCCCTCCTAATAAATCAAATAAATATTAAAACGAATTTTTTTAAAAAGAAAATCAGGAAGACACTTTACCCAGTTTAAATTTCACGAGAGTCTCCAATTTTTCCAAATGTTATTTTCCTTTATGTACAATTTCCTAGGTTGCAACTTCTCAAGTATAGCTTACTGTCACAGCCGCAGCACACGCAAACCCACCATCACAGTGCAAGGGTAAATGCACAGGCATCGCAACTAGCCAAAACGTCAAGGCCCAATTCAAGTATCAAAGTCATTTGAGATTTCATGGGAAAAAATAACGCTTGTGACATGCAAATCAGAATATAATATTAGAATGGACGAGATCTTGATTTTAAGGAAACTTTGTTTAGAGAAGAATTTCTCAAGTCTTGTTGATAATTAGGTCGGAAATCTACTCTGTCAGTTTCCATAGCACAATTTTTCCGAAACTTCATTTGCTTGTAGAAATAAGGGCATATATACAGAGATTATAATTCAGTATAATCTAATATTTAATTAGGTGGGATACCCCGGTAGATCAGCTTCCATAGCACCATAATTTCAAAACTTTCTTTGCTTGTAGCAATTAATAAGGCGTATACAGGGTTATAATTCAGTATAATCTGATATTTAACTAGGAAGGATACCCCGGTAGTTCCGCTTCCATAGAACCATAATTTCAAAACCTTCTATGCTTGTAGCAATTAATAAGGTAATTACAGGGTTATAATTCAGTATAATCTGATATTTAATTAAGTCAAACACCTAGTAGGTCCGCTTCCATAGCACCATAACTTCAAAACTTACTTTGCTTGTAGCTATGAGGGCGAATACAGGGGTATAATCTCCTGAGCTGGTGAGAAGAGGAGATACAACCCTGTACTGCATCTCTCCACTTTGCTCTGTAGAAACCCATCTAAAAATTAACAGAAAAAAATTATTTTTATGATGGGAAACCAAAAACCCCAAAAACGGTAAATTTTGACTTTAATTTCTAACACCATTGATTTCCATCGACGTAAAATATTCTCACGGGGTTTTATTCCACTAAATTACGAATTGATAAGATATATGATTTTTAAGACAAATCAATTAAATTTGGGGTAGAGTATCAAAAAAGGGTGGACAACTTTGACAGATATATATATATAAAATATATCCTTGGTTTACAAATATTAGAGAAACTGTTGAGTAAATCCTAACCTGCCGTGTATATAAGATGTCCTCATGGCTTCTGCTAAACAATCCAGCATTAAATCTGATTGATCAGGGTTACAGGGATATACTTCTTCAATGGGAAATATATCCTTTAAGCTTTGAACTAAACTCAACCTTAAAAATTAAATGTCATATTTATTTTTAAAATAGGTTTTATTCATAAAAATCAAATTTTAAAAGTGATTTTGTCCGAATTTTATAATATTTACCTGATGTGGCTGAGCTCAAACATGTCGTTCCCAAGTTCATTTTGTTTACCACGAACATGTTCACTGCGAAATTTTTCATGGGACACCCGCATTTTCTCCACTTTGCTGACGTACACAGGCAACTGTTCAGTTCGCTTCATGTTGGAGGATTTTAACTTCTGCAAGGAGAGTTCGGTTTGTTGAACTTTTTCAGTTTTATTTCGGATAAGATGTTTTATGTGTTTCAACTTGGTTTTCATTTGTTTTATTTCTTCTCTCAATCTTCTCTTCTCAATAATGTCTTGAATTTTTGAACTAATCTGTTCCTTTGATTCTCTATATAAAACATATTTTTCAATAACTCGTGTTTAAAGATAAAATATAAAATGCGCTTCCCTACCTAATATCACGTTGTAGAGAGAAGAATCTAAGATTTTTGTCAGAAAATCTTTCATAGAATTTGGTACTACTGTGCACAAAGTCTCCAGACACTATACAACCCTTAAACAGAGATCCTTTTTACCAATAAAACAAACAAACAAACAAACAAACAAACAAACAAACAAACAAACTAACTAACAAACTAACAAATAAACAAAACAAACAAACAAACATCATTCCGTAGAAGTCTGGGCTAAGCCTCTCTAAAAAAAATTGGTATCCCAATTGTTAATGTCACAATTGGGAATATCTATAAGAGTAAAGTGCGTTATTTGGTTAAATTAAAAAAATGCTGAATTAAGTTACATCTATTTATAAACCCCAATATCATTGCAAATAGGGATGTTAAGCTAACCAAAATTACTAACAAAACTGTTAAAATATTTTCTTAAATTGCGGTATTTGGTTATATTTGAAATTATGGAACTTGGTTTGTAGTTTTACGTTATTAAACGTCAACATCGGCTGGACCGATCAGGCCTAAATTTGTTGTGGCAACTCTCATTACTCAGGAAAGGTTCTGGGGGATCAGAATTAAAAACATTTGCCTACAAAAAAATCTCGGATTTCGTCAAAATCCGTAAAATTTGAATGTTGCTGTTTTAAAATGAGAAAATGGTGTCAGATAAAGCAAGAACAAGAACCTACCAGGAGGAAGTGGATGTTGAAGTGAAAGTGTAAGTGAACGACTAACGTGGAAGTGGAAGTGAAAAAGGAAGGCCAAGGGGAAGAGGAAAGCTCCAGGAAGATTGTTTTGTTTTATTTATTATACAAATTTTCTAAATAAGATTTATTTTTAAACGTTTTATGTTATTTTCAATAATAAGAGAAGAGGAGGAAAGATTTATGTGAGAGATAAGGTTTCAATGTTTTATTGGTGCAAACTGCTAGGGGCGAATAATATCAAAAGCAAATAATTTAAATCTTTTCAAAAGTTCATTGTTGTAAGATTTGGATGTTTATTTTTTTGAATGAGAAATGAGTTTAACATTTTTTTTGGTAGGAATAGACTCATAAAAAAAAGTGTTGTTATAAACATTTCGAATGTACCAGCTTAAACGAGTGTAAAATGATAAAGTTTAACACTGAAACCAAATACCGCAATTATAACCAAAGTAAGTGAAAATATGACCAAATACAGCAATTTGATATGCTTTAAAGAAACCTGTGTATCTGTAGCAATTTTGAATAATTACCATTTTTTCTTCGGTTTCTTACTCAAATATCTTCAAACTTTAGAATATATGTTTTTCCAAGAATCTGTGTTGACCTATAGTGAGTGATAAGTATTTTTCTTGAAAATCTGAAAAGTTAAGCTTAATCATAACCAAATAACGCACTTTACTCAACAACAATTTCATCCTTTTAAAAAACAGTTTTCACACAATACGTCCAATCAATCATGAGCTTTTTAATTTCCAGTCGTCAACCATCATCATCACAATTTACCACCCCCAACCATCATCAATCAATCAATCATACCATCATCCAATCCTGCCACTAACAAATCTTTCGCTGTATTTTATATAGGTTTTTTTACCTGGCAATAAAATTTCTGATTTGAAGCATGGCATAATGGACATTTCGGCAGATCACTCCTGTGATAGCTCTAAAAATCAAATTTAATAAATCCGCTTAAACAGTTCTAAGCTAATAAAAACGACTGAGTTCATGAAGATTTAAACTTTTTACCTTATGCCTTAGATTTGAAGAAACTAGTTTAAAATTTAGACCAGGAGACGGGGTCCCGAAAACCGGTTTATCACCTTCACCCATGTGGTCCGGTTCCGGCTGGTCCGGGTCAATTGAGAACTCGACGGGGCATTCTTCATTAAACGAGACCTGTAACAATTTGCCATTTAAATAAGCATTGCTATTTAATAATTTGATTAGTTCAATCTAACATAATTATTTATTATGTTTTTAAACATTTTTTTCTTAAGACATCAATTATAGAACATTTTCTCTGACATTTTTATCAACCAGTCCATGGTATTTGATCTTATAGCCATTCAATCTTGAAAGAACAAGACCGCCAAATTTAGAAGTATAACGAAGAAGATATTTACCGAGGCTGAGCCTGAAGGACTCTCTTCCATCTTAACTCAAGTCATGTTATCTGTAAATTATAAACTGAACAAGACGACATAATACATATGTTCTCAAGGATAGTATAAATAAATTATGTAAATTAAAATGTATCACAGTTATGTAATTAAACAACAGATCACGAAAGTTTAAGTTTGGAAAAATTAAATAAATGCTTCAACAACGGTAGTTATGCATGAATTTTTTAAAGTTTAAGAATATGCTATAAATTTATATTTTATTTGATCAATTGGAATGAAACTATCGACCAAGATTTAAGAACCCCTGATAGGAGTTGAAACCCTGAATATTGAGGTCAGTAAGGATGTCAACTTCACAAAAACATCCTGAAAATAAAACATTATCAATCTTCAAGTCAAAAAAATCCTCCAACATTGCTTTAATCCAAACTGTACACTCTAAATTGCCAGTGCACAGTGTACACAATTTGATTAGCGCCATTGTTTTCAAATGTTATTTTCATTGATGTGTACATAAAAACTTTAGAGGTTAATACAAGCATGATAATTTGCTAACAACTCAAATGCAATCAGCCTCATTTACTATCAACCTCACTTGCTTTAAATTCACTTGCTATCTGTTTTACTGGCTCTCGACCTCACTTGCACTCATGCCTCACTTGCTATCAGGCCTCACTTGCTCTCCAGACTCACTTTCAAAAGGTTGGTTCCTTTACTTGAGGGAGAAAAACAATCCGGCTCCATGCCCACGCAACGTTTGACACAGACTGGAGAAATTCCGAATTTTAAGAATTTTCTATTTTTTTTGGCCGATTTTTAGAAAAAGAAATTGGTAAATATAAGGATCGAGAGCAAGTCAAAATTTTAAAGCAAATGATGATTGATAGAAAAATTGTTGATTGCAACTGAGGATCGATAGCAAATTGGCTTGATAGCAAGTGAGATTTGATAGCAAATCGGTCGATAGGAGTTGAGGCCGGATAGCAAATGAATGTGATCCCAACTGAGTTGAAAGTAAATGAGTTTGAAAGCAAATGAGTTTGATAGAAAATGTTTGGATAGCATGAAAGGCTGATAGCAACTTATTTTGATTGCAAGCGAGTCGATAGCAAATGATCGTGCTCCGACAAGGATAGTGTAAAGGTTTCCCGCAAAGGATGAGATTTCAGAGACGAGTTTCGGAAAACATTCAATCCCTTTCTTAGTTTCACGGTTCAATGCAGCGGTTATCTTGTCTCTATCTTCGTATAATTATTCAGTTTTGGCACAAAGCAGAATTCAATCTTAGGATCATCATATTTAAAGAATTTAAGTCCGCTATTAAAGTATCATTCTGTGTGAGTTCAATACAAGAAATAACATTACTAAAAAACAGAAAAAGAACTTGTATATTGTATTGAAAAAGTATAAAGATGAAAAGCAATGCATGAGACCAGGGGGGGGGGGGGGGGATCTTCACCTGATGAATATCTGCTGGAAGAAGAAACTGTAAAGTTTTAACCTCTGTCCCTCCCCAACCTGAACAAAAGCATCAAGATAAACATCAACATCATATATATGCCCTTGATATTTCTACCTGACATCTCCATCATAAATCCTTTAATGCACTTGAACATAAGCTCAGCTCTCTTCATACACCAGGCAACCGTCATTCTCTAGATCAATCATGTTAATGCTGATAACCAATAATTATCTCTAATTCAGGGGTATTTATTATCACAAGAGTTGATTTCTCCCCCACAACAACTTGAATTTAACTTTTTATAGGTATCGGAGAACAGTTTGAAAACAGCTTGGATGCAAAATTACTTCTGAATATTTATCTTTTTATGAGTTTACTTCTTCTTCTACCTAGAACTCTTTATTTTTTATTTTTCTCTACCCATTTTTCATTTGGAACTAACGCATATTTTATTAGAAAAACAAAAAGTTGTCAAAATCTAAAATTGCGAGAAAAAATGTTTGGAACTAAAAATTGATGAAAGGTAAAGCTTTACTCTCATATCTATCATATAAGATCTAAAAGGGGCCCCAAATTTAATTCTTCAAACCCCCGTGAATAAAAGTTGTCCCTAAAATCAAATCAAACTTTGCAGGGATTGCTCAAGGCGCCTTATGAGGGTTTGAGTTTCAAGTCTAGTAAGATCTGAGGATCTTAATAAACTATATATGTGTTCAGGGTGTTCATACTCGAGATGTTCTCTAGCTTGTACCACAGAGAAATCCTATCTTTAATCTAGTAATCCTACTAATCTCTACAAATACATCAAATCTTCAAATACTCTTAATGTCCAAAATGTTTTATATAATCTGAGAGTTTAATGTAAAAACATTTTAAAGGCCTAATTTGTATCTTGAATTTTAGTATGGTTTTATGATTGAAAGATGGATGGGTTACATTGGGTACTTCCCTTGTGGTAATTACCTCTGTCATCTTGTGTGAGAGAAGAAGAGGGATGGTAACTGTTGTTATATCATTCAAACACGCAGTTTTCAACACATTTCTCAAACCAATTATTACAGGGTGACGCGAACTAAAAATTTAACATGTTTTTTGTAAGAATTTATATGTATATATCAATCAATCAATCAATGTCATCTAATCTCCCCCCCTTCCCCCACCACGTATTTGGATTATAAAACATCGTTCACAAGTATTTGGATAAAAATATTTACATATTAAATTGGTGGAAACTTTTGATTGGATAAAATGAGTTTAACTTTTTCTTTTTTGAAATTGATATAACCTGACGTTTCCATCATCAAGATTATCCTCTGCTATGAGATGGAAGACGACATGTGTCTCACAAAGATTACTATGCCTAGTCAGGTAGAAGTCCCCACTGTTCAGTTTATTAAAATCCTTCTTCTGCTGGGTAGAGTTGACCAGCTCCCCGCCTAGCCGGGCTTCTAGCTCAGCTCTCTTCTTCATGAAGTCCTCCCGCCATGAACTGGATTTACGGATGTCTCCCTATGAGAAAAGAAACTTATTACTTACTTATAACTCTAATTTTCTAATTTACCTTGGTAACCTGAACTCATAGATGTATGATATTTAAAAGTTTGCATTCTGAGGTCAGAAATATTGATAAGCATGACTCGGTATAAATTAGATGTAAGGTATATTTGAACATAAACATGTTCAAGTGTGACCAAGAGTGTACTATAGTAGAAGCTTAATAGTTATACCTAGTTAAACAATTTCTAGCTAAATTCATCATATACTGTTATTATTAGCTGACAATCAAATTAGATATAACGGATATTTGAACATAATATGTGTGACCAAGAGTGTACTACAGTAGAAGCTCAATAGACCTAGTTAAACAATTTCTAGCTAAAGTCATCATATATTGTTATTATTAGCTGACAACCAAATTAGATATAACGGATATTTGAACATAAACATGTTCAAGTGTGACCAAGAGTGTACAAGAGTAGAAGCTTAATAGTTATACCTAGTTAAACAATTTCTAGCTAAATTCATCATATATTGTTATTATTAGCTGACAACCAAATTAGATATAACGGATATTTGAACATAAACATGTTCAAGTGTGACCAAGAGTGTACTATAGTAGAAGCTTAATAGTTATACCTAGTTAAACAATTTCTAACTAAATTCATCATATATTATTATTATTAGCTGACAATCAAATTAGATATAACGGATATTTGAACATAAACATGTTCAAGTGTGACCGAGAGTGTACAAGAGTAGAAGCTCAATAATTATACCTAGTTAAACAATTTCTGGCTAAATTCATCATATATTGTTATTATTAGCTGACAACCAATCATTCAATGAAGAAGGGGTCGACGGGTTTCCCCACCGTAGTGTATCCATGGGTACAAAGCGGTCTGTAAACCTTGTCTATTTTAAACCAATGAATTCTAAGTAATTAATTTTTAGTGTAATTTAAAAGTTATTCATGTTTGTTATTGCATGTTCGTTTTCGATCATGAAGACCGTCCCATCTGGTCCTATTTTCAATTTAAAGGGACTACGTATAATTTTAGTGACCCTTCATGCAAAGATGGCAATATCCGATTAACAACGGTACCCTTTAAACCTATAACTGATCAATACTGTGAAGCATTTTGAAGTATTGTTAAGTATTGTATTTTTTCTTACAGTTTAAGAATGTTTCATTCTGATGATTCATGTTTTCCTACTATTCGCAAGTCACTTTTGTAGGTGAACCACAATCAAAAATTATCAGGTTTCAAAGTTTTAAACTTCATACTCAAGTTAATCGGCATTGTCATTTTTGCATGCAGGGTCACTTGAAATTACGCTTACAATCCCTTTATTTATCCTATTCTCGTCTCCTTCACCATCCCATGATTACCTTAATGTTCTGAAGCTGTGCCTCTAGTGTAGGAAAATGGAACTCTGTTGATCTATTACACAGATCAGACAGCTCACGGGTAATACCTAAACAGTAACTTTAAAGGAACTGTCAATGCAGAAACCCTCGTTAAACAATGGTTCTCTTTTTACAGTTGTCTGATCGAAATTTACGCCGATATTATTGCTTTACAATTTGAAAATTTATAATTTCAATTACAGAAGTGATCTGAGAACTCTGTTGAAGATAGAAAAACGACAATATCTTCCTCATAGTAACTCAGATAAAGGGTTTATGGGTATCTAAGGATCAGGCGTCGAACTCTTTAAAGAGTTACTTCCAATCGCTTCCGACACTAGTCAGTAGTCAGTCCTTTCAAGAATTTCTACTTATACCATAATTTTAAGGCCCCAACTAGTCTTCTCAATTTCTATATTGGAGAGCAATAAAATTACTACTCGCCAATTCATCTGAGAAAATATTGTTTCTTTCAAGAATGCAAAAATGTTTTTAATTCCTAATAGATTAAAATTCTGTAAAACATGATTTTTTTATAATAAACCTTTCAGTAGTTGACCAAAATGAGCAGACCTGAGTTGAGTTGTATCTTGCTATCTGAGAGAAGGAGTAATCCACAGAGATTGTTTGAGTAGAGTGACATACTGGTTTGCAATCTCTGGGGCAGTGCTTCCTCCCCTGATGGATATTTACACAGATCCAGGATATTTGCAGCAACCAGTCTAGTGAAATTTATTTAGTATTCCAATAAAATAAACAAAAGAAATTCAGCAAGACTTTTTAAACATTTTTAGTCATAACTATTCCCGTAGTCTAGAAGAACAGGTAATATAAAAATTTCCACTTATCTGCATTTTAAAAATGTGGTCTGCCATTTTCATCTTCGAATTTGTTCAAAGGCGACTTAGACCAATTTTGATCATTGTACGGTTGCACGTGTCTTTATTCTTTTGAATGAAATTATATTCATGTGGATCATTTGGCAACTAAAAGTGATTAAATGATACTTACAACACAAAAAAGGAAAAATCGAGAATTTTTTTAGTTCTTTTTTCAGATTAAATCCAGGCACTTTTTACAAGATAGATGAATATAAAAAGAAATTACCGTAAATTGTGCATTTGTTTCATCTGAGCCCCTAGAGTAACAGTAAAACTCTCCTGAAATCAGAAATAATACATTTTTAAAAATCTTCTAATTCCATCCGATCAAAGGGCCAAAAAATTCATATAAATTACGCTAGCTTTTCACTTTTACAATTTGGGAAAAAAATAAAATATTGATTTTTTTTCCGGGTCAGTCAGGGAATATTAAACAAATATTTAAATATTTTCCAACATAATGAGAAGCTTTATAATGTGAATATATTTTTTTATGATTTTTCGTAAAAAGAATGAACTGAAGTTAGAAAACTATCTAGTTCGTTAATTTTATTCAAGTCTTACAAAATGTTACCCTCCCCTCCCCTCACCCCATGTCCGCTGTCATGTTTTAAAATGTTTATACTTGAAGGGCGGATACTTCTGTCTGAGAGGACATAGAGAATGCTGATTCACTTCTAGGGAAGGAACCAAGATGGTGCTGAGCACTAGTCTTGTACTCTTCATGTACACACATAACCCACTAGATAGACAAAGCCGTAAGGATATTGATTTTTTTTTTCTGTATAATTACCTTGGTTATTTGATTAAAAAGTAATGAATTCCAATTAAATTATCTAATTATTTGGATGCTTCATAACCAAAATTGGGCTAAGAAACCCTTGGTAAAGTAAAATTCCCCTTGACTTCCCTGTCAAATAAAATACCACATCAAATACACTTAATTAATTTTAAATGTCGTCTTCATATTCCACATTAATCTGGTTATTATTGTAACATCTATCTAACATGATTAAACTAGCTAACCTGTCTAAACTCTGAGAACTGAGTTCTATGTAGGGTTGCCAGCTCGGATTCAAACTTAGATATAAGAAGTTCTCGTTCATCAATCTGCTGGGTGGCCAGCACATTTATTTCCTGTTCCGTCATTCCTTTACCATTCCTGATACAACACCAAATCTAAATCTAAATCTAAATCTAAATCTAAATCTAAATCTAAATTGAAATCTAAATTGAAATCTAAATCTAAATTGAAATCTAAATTGAAATCTAAATTGAAATCTAAATTGAAATTTAAATTAAAATCAAAATCCAAATCCAAATCCGAATCCAAATCCAAATCCAAATCTAATTGTCCGGTTAAAGGACCAATTTACCAAGTAAAAATGTTTAGCAATTTTGTTCTGCAAAGCTTAGAATAATTTTATTTTGTGCTGATTGCTCTAATTCAACTTTGTAAAATGAACTGGAAAAAAGCATGATTTAAATTTTATCCAATTTTTATGAGTACTATTTTCACTTACCCCTGGGATGCTGAGTTGACCGCATCAGCCATATCCTTATTCTGCCTGGCTTCTAGCTCACCCAGCCTGGAGATAAATTAATAAATGTTCAGTTTGGAGTCATAAAATCTCAGCCTCTCTACTTGAAAGAGAAATTTTAAATCAACAACATCGTTGTTGTGTACTTTGGCGCAACTGAGAATAGAAAGGGGGGGGGGGGCAAATGATAAACGTCCTCATTTCCTCTGTAAAAGTGCAACAAACCAAAAAACAGAATTCCGTAGCACGAATTTCTTTTACAGAAGCTTGCAAATTAACCCCCACCACATCCACAACTCCTTTACCTGGATGGGAGAAAGTCTTTGAATTAATTAACCAAATAATAAATAAAAAAGGCCCAACAAGAATTAAATCAAATCATGGGAATTTGCCGACAGCTTCCAAATAACAAAACAGAGGTTAAAGTCTTTCAAGAACATTGGTTTTTGATTCTCAACATGCACCTTTTCTATTGCTATAATGCTACAAACAGTTTCCAGCTAACGACTAAATAAGAGAAAGGTTGAAGAAGAAAAACTTACTTATAATCTCTCTCTCTACAAAGGGTTTCCACTGTACAAGCGTAGCTGGCCTCTAGCTGTAGAATAGTTAAAGATAAAGGAGAGTGTATCAAAGAATGGTAAACATCACCAAACACCTTAAACAAAAAAATGAAAATGGATTTCAAATGAACTATACGAGTTCGTTCATTGCTCCGAGTTTACCATTAATCTCACTTAAGAATGGAATCTTAGCTAAAGCTTAAAGTTTTCCATGAAAAATTACAAAAACAATTTTGTTGTCAAGTTACAATCTTTTCACTTAGTAGTGAAAACAAATACAATTTAAGGGACTGTTAGTTTAAAAGGGTACTGTTGTGAATTAGAAAAGACATTCTACAATTGTATGGCAGGGGTGTGTATTAGTTGTGAGACTCATATTCCCCCTCCCCCCCTTTTAGAGTCATATTTTCCCCCAAATCCACGACTTAAAAGCAGGTCTATTTTACAGGTTTACTTCGAAATTTGCTGCGGTGGGAGGGCAGAAAAATCTTTGGATTTAAGTAGTATAATGGAGCGTTTTGGTGCGCTAAAAAGGTCAACTTCAAAGTCTTACTGGTACTATTTTATGTAAGTTTTTGTGTGTGGTTTTTTCCCTTTCCTCTTACCCCTTCCCTTCCTCCCTATTTCCTTTTCTCTTCCCCTTTCACCCTTTTCCCTTCTCTGTTGCCCCTTTTCTCTTCCCTCATCCCTTTTTCCCTTCCCTCATCTTCTTCCCCTTTTCTCTTCCATTTTCCCTTCACTTTTTCCTTTTTCTCAATTTTTTCCCCCAGGGGGGGGGGAACAGAAAAATATACACCCCTGTTGGATTGTAACTTGTACTTCTAAAGTTCCTTTGACATGGCAAATATCGAGAATATGTAGTTAATTCAAAACAAAAAAAAATCCGGAGTCTATTTATTGATACCAGAAACCAAAACGATTAGAGAATATTCTATAAACTGACCTCTTCATCTCTGACCTCCGTAGGTTGAGCATATTCAAGATTCTCCTCTGTAAAGGCGGTGGTCCAGGCCTTCAAGAGTGTCTCAACATCGACATCAGCCATCTTTCTTCTGAAAACAGTTTTACTGTAGTTTGGTTGAATTTATAAAATGAGGAGAATTTAGTCTAAAACAGAGCAGAACTAACATTGATATCAAGCATCAATGAAAAATGAGGTTTGGGAGAAAGCAATAGTATTACTAGTTAGGAAAAGGAGTAAATGAATAGAATTAGAAAGGAGGAAAAAGGATGATCTGATAAGCAGAGAAGGCTGGTGATGAGAATAAATCAGTGACCGTACTTCTGGAACTCCCAGTCCCGGTTGTCCAGGGGACAAACCTAAAAAAATAAAAAAATTAATAACTCACTTAATCAATCAATCGATCGACCGTCTTGTCCATCAAACAACTCTTAATTGACAAGCAACCAACCCACCGACTTGCTAATCGACCAAACATTCATCCATCTAACCAACCAAGCAACCAAACATCCCGGCATCCAAACATCCCACCTTCCAACCAACCAACCAACCAACCAACCAACCTGTCTAGTCTTGAGCCAACGACTGATGCAGTGGAAGTGGAAAGCATGATTGCACATCCCCCAAGCAACCTTCAAAGATTAAAGATTAAAATAATGAGCTACAAACTATTGAATGAATTAGATCAACTTGTTGCATGAATGAAGAAAGATTAAATAATCACTTACTAGAGAAATCCTAAAAAGCTTTACCAATGAGAGATCACTTAAAATTTACCATTCTCCCAGATTTAGTTTAATCTTCCCGTCATGGAAATGACTTTAAAGCCTCCCGTTCATTAAAGTCAAAATAAGTGCTAATCAGCAACACTTGATCTCGATATAATCTGTGGGAACTTTAAGTTATCCATGCATGCTGGTTTCCAATATCCAAGAGGAATACATTTAATCGGAAAATGTGATTAATGCCACAAAAGTTCTGAAGTCAGATACTATAAAATAAACTAACAGACTATTAGTATTCAAGGCTTAAAAAAACTATATTTTGCAAATAAATAATCTTACCGTACACTCCTCACTGGTGGCTGAGGCTTGATTAGCCTGACACTCGATACAAAGATCCATAATATGATTCCTTAATAAAATAAAAATAAAATAAATAAATTCAATGTAACCATTTGATTTTGATCCGGATCCTGGATCCCGCCCTAAATAAAATGGATCCCGCCCTAAATAAACTGGATCCCGACCCGATCTGTAAATTTCTTCAAGATTTACTATTATGCTTAAACTTTACGAATCATTAAGAGACTAGCAAGAATTTTTAATCTTTTATTAATTCACAGTTTAAATGTGTTTTAAGCAAAAATATTTCTACGAGACTATGGTTGATATCTTGCCCTTGCACAATAATAATTTAATCAAAGGAATTGGGCCATTGTCTCAAGCTCAAAGTTTCTAAATTATATATCTTTGCAACCTTATGATGTATACCTTCGATTATGTAACAGAATTCATAAATTAAACTATCGAAATATACATTGTGTTGCAAAGATATAGGGATTAGAATAGAGTTTGTGACAAACTAACTCCTTTGATAAAAAGTGATGAGTGGATACTACGTAATTTTTCAATCAAAAACCCTCCTCACCAACAGTTGAGATTTGTTTGGAGAACAAAAGAATTCTTGTCGTATTTATCATTGGTATCTTCATTATTTGCTTGGATCCGGATCCGTGGTTAGCATATTTTTGTAGACCCGGATCAAGGAAAGTGGAAACCAAATATTGCGGATCCTAAGCACTGAAGTAAAGCTACCTGCAAATAGCACAGTTGTCTACCACAATATCCCAGGCCCAGAGTGCCACTGCATTCCACTTCTTAACTTCAAACCTCTTCTTGTCCTAATCATATACAATAATACAATAATTCAATAATACAATAATGCAATAATGCAATAATGCAAAAATGCAAAAATGCAAAAATGCAAAAATGCAAAAATGCAAAAATGCAAAAATGCAAAAATGCAAAAATGCAAAAATGCAAATATGCATAAGTACAAAAGTACAAAAGTACATAAGTAAAAATACAAAAATACAATAATACAAAAGTACAAAAATACCTTTCCCATCATGGAGGATGCTCCAGGCTGGTTCTCAGAGTCACTGTCCACCTCCATTTTTAATTTGTTTCTGTAATTATCATTTATCAACATAATTTGATAATAAATCATCAACTAAAAACTTGTACTAACAGAATTATCAACATTTTTATAGATCCTTCTTACGTTATTTTTCTCCATCTTCCTTTTACATATTTTTATATTAAAAACTGTTTCAATGACCTAGGCAATGTTGACAATCCGTTAACATAAGAAATAATGAAAAACAAAACAAATTGAGCAAAAACACGGAGATCAAAACGTTGGCAAATAACTTATTTTGGTGCAGAACAGGAAACATTAATTCAGATTCTATTTCTAACCATCCGTAAATTAAAGTGGATAAGATACTAAATAATACATAGCTTATGCATTTTTCTGATAAATTCAATAGTTATCATTTAACAGGGTAGCAGCCATAAATAATTTAGGTTATAAGTATTAATGTTTTAATACTAACTTAGTTAGTAACTTTCTAATAACCCTGCTGAAATCCATTGTTAATGGGTGATTTATAAGTTGATATCAGCTTAATATGATCATTTTCCCTGCAAGGAAAGAATGAGTTAAATTCAAAGATCTTGTCTCTGGTTTATTCTAGGAATCTATATAATAAAACAAGACATTCGTATATATGTTTCCTATAGCCGGCTAACGGCGGGACCGAATGGGCTGACATTTTTTATGAACACTCATGGGTAGCCTGGGGGTGACATAAACTAAAAAAATTCTAATATTTTCTTCAATTTTTTTTTCACGGGCAACGCTGGGCCCTTTAGCTAGTTGTTAATAAATAACAAAAATTCGGAAGTTTAATATCAGTTGTTTAGTTAACAAAAAAATGCATGACGTAGAACTGTGAATTCAGAGTATATAGAACTATATGAGGCATTTCAGAAATACTATTGAACCCGCTACTTTCTTTATGAAATTTCTTAAAATTAAATCCTGCTAAATGGACACAATAGTTTGCTCGAATCTAATCAATACTGCTACGGTCTAAACTTTTTCTAACGATTGAACTTTGTGCGATGGTTTGTGCTGTAGTTATTACTAATATAGGTGCATTTGTGCGAGAACAGAATACGATTATTAGAAAATATTTTCTGGGCTGAGATCAATCTTTCCAAACATTCTCCATTTCTTCTGGTACTAGATCCTCCAACACTATGAGCTGACCTGACCTCCATAGTTGGGTTCTATTGACGACCTCTGGACCTCCAAACCAGGAATTCTCGTCTACATAATCAGCCCCTAGTCCAGATAACCATATAGACAGAGATTTCGACACATCAGAAAAATCCGCCAAACTTTCGGAATTTCGCGCAATAAAGTCCGCCAGATGTTTTGAGAGTACAGATGATGGTGAAGGGATGGGAGGGTAGGAGACAGCTGTAAACCTGAGATCATAATCCTGAACTGGAAGGAACCGGTTGAATGACCCCCACCAGGAGGTTTCCCCAGTTAATCCATTAAGCACCTTGTCGATGTTAACCAGTGACCGGTCAGTGGTTACAAGTAGATAGTCATACGATATAGACTCTTCCATCGATGCCAAGAACTTCTAAAAATAAAATTTAATTTAAAAATAATTCATTTGTAAAATCTGAGCACGTGGCGGAGCTCAACTCTGTTTTCATTGTCTGTAGGTTGATTGTTCATAATAATAATAAAAATAAAAATAATAATAATAATAAAAATGTTTAAAAAAATAAATTTTGTAGTTATTTTAATAAGTTTTGAGTATGATATGTTTTGGAGGTTGATAAGTTTTGTTGGTTGATAAGTTTTGTAGTTTGATAAGTTTTGTAGTTTGATAAGTTTTGTGATGATCAGTTTTGTTTTGATGAGTTTTGTTGTTAGATAAGTTTTGTTTTAATAAGTTTTGTGGTGATAAAATTAGTGACAAACCTGGGACCCAAATAACAGTGTTACCTTTAAGTTAACAGGAGCAGCTTGATTGGAGTCTACTGAAGGAATAAAAACAATATCATCATTATCCTCAACTTCTATATTTACATCTTTCTCAATCTCTTTCATTCTCCGACCCTCTACCAGATTCTGTGTATCCCTTAATGTGCGCATGTATGAATTATTTCCGAAGATCTGGGAGTAAAAATTTAAAATTTTCCATGCAAACATGACTTTATCCCTCTTAAAATACATACAAAAAGCGTTTTCTTACAAAAAGTTCTTAAAAACGCAATTTTTGAGAAAATGATTGTATGTTTACTGTTTTGATTTTAGGAAGTGTAGCTTTTTTATGGGATATATGTCGAAATTAATTCTAAATATTTAGTTTTGGCCCCCTCCGCTAAAAATATGGAAACCTGGTGTCTACCTGGCACAAATATGTTGCTTGAGATCATTAGGTTCGACCAGGGAATATTCCAGGTTAACCAGGGAACACAAGTTCTCATTTTTAGGCACTACACCAGGTCCCGTCTTCTTAAACCCTGAATATTAAAATTTTGAAATATTGGCTTCTGGGATGCTTCGCGCCCTTCCTTGTGTTAAGATAAACTCCAAATTATTGCTTATATTTTAAGCCTTTTAGTATACACTATACATCATCAAAAACTAAAAACTTTTTAATTTAATTGAACCAACATTTTCTTAAATCCGACCAAAAACTACAACTGGGCTAATACCACGTTGCCATCGCCAGTAGTAGACGTATTCAGGGTATAAACATTAAACAAGCAAACAGACAACTCAAGTATACATATATAAAAATATTGGAAAAATATTTTTAGTTAAAAATGTTCGAAAAAGTTAAACCTGTGATTTGCAGAACTCCATGGTTTCCAAGCTGTGTATTGAAGGAAGAGAAACATTTCTGTTTATTTTTCACTCCTCCGGAGAGGTAGAGGAGACCTTGGAATCCAGGCCCTAGCTCCAGACCCTTCCCATCACATGGCTTAAAGGAATACCCAGAGTCTAACACCAAACTTACATCATACCATGATTTGATTGGATATAGTTATTTTTCAAAAGACANTTATTTTCAGTTGTAAGTACAAATTAGGGTTTCCAACGCAAGTAGATTTTAGTTGCACGCGAGCCCTGTGAACTCCGTGAAATTCGAAAAACAGTTGCGCACAATTCCGCGCAACGGAATTCCAATAGGAACCCCTAATATAAATGTATGGTGTAAAAATATTCCTGTTTTATCTTCAGCAGAAAATGAGATGATTGTCATCGTCTGTCCAGTATCTCGAGTCTTTAAAACCAAACTAATCAAACCAAACGACTTATACAAATGCGTTGATTAACAAATTTGAAGTGAAAACAAGTTTTTACACTTATTATATGATTAATTAAAATAATAAACTCTTATCTTTGCTTTTTGAGCTCGATCGGTTCAGATGGTTTGACGTAATGAATTATCACCTAGCACTGTTCCTTCATGTACCCAGTTTGGAACGCTTACTTCCCAGGCTTCACAACCATCTGAACAAATTAAATCTTGAATCCTATTTTTAGCTTAGTCAGTAAAAAACTAAATTCTTGCCATTTCTCCAGTTGAGCAAACATATCACTGTGTGCACTTTTAATTTGGATTTTATCGTTGATATTTGCTCATTTATTAAATTGAACATAATTGAAAATAAACTGAAATTTCTTATCAAACACAAATTTTTACTGCATCTTTGCATCCCCGATTGTACAAACCTTTATAGATAAATATTTTAAACTTTTTTTTTAGGTTCTACGCCATATAGGTAGCATAGCATAGCAAAGAAGACAATGTTCAGATGTTCAAATACTTTCAAATAATTTCCGTTTTTTGTTGTTGTTGCGAGTTCTTAAAGGACAAAACAATTTATCTTTTGGTGACAATAATACCTTGATCTATTCTCCATAAAGGGTCTATACTACAGCTGGATTCAGATACAAGAAACTTGAAAAGAACACTGCTAGGTAATGAGTTTTTCCATGTAGATCTAAAAATTCACTGATAAACAATGTCTAAAATATATATTCGGTTTGTCTCTTTCCTCGTTTTTTGTCTGATAATTTGCTTTTTTGTATCATCAACAATTAGGTCCAATTTTTGTGGTAACTGACTTAAAAAAATAGATTTGAAAAAAAGAATAAGTCAATAGGATATTCCACGAAATCTCAAAATTTATCAAATTGTACTCTTTAAATATGAAGAAATAAAAATGTTTGTAGATTAGATTAACCAGCAATAAACGTTTATCAACTCAATAAAAAGAGTGACTCGAAGCCTTGTAACCCTGATACAAAGATAGGAGTAGTTGCACTTGGGATTTAAGATACCTTTTACATTTTCTTCTAATTAAAACCAGAGTTTATTGTACTGGAGACTGGAGAGTGTTTTCTGCAGGTTTCAAGTACTATTTGATATTTAGAGTCGTCCTTAATTGTATTTTAAAAACCCAATTCCGAACTTTTAATTAAAAACATTCCTCGATCAAATGTTACTGATAAAATGCTGGAATTACCTAATAATTTTCCTATTTTGAACATTTTCTAGTCGAGATGATACTGCTATCACTAATCTAAAGTAAAAGTATTCTAAGCTGGGAACTTTTGAATTAGTTGAGTTGATCTATATCTGTGTACATGGGGAGCTTTACCGATCTACAATTGGTCAGATTTTGACTATTCGATTAAACTCTTTGCAACAAAGGGATTTCAAGATATTTCACCCAGTTGAGTCTATTCAAAAGTTCTCAGCTCTGATTACAATTCAAAAGTTCTCAGCTCTGATAACAATTCAAAAGTTCTCAGCTCTGATAACAATTTAAAAGTTCTCAGCTCTGATAACAATTCAAAAGTTCTTAGTTCTGATTAGAGAGTATAAACTGACCTCTTAAACAAAACGATTTTTGTCTTGAAAAGAACTGTTAAAAGTTAAAATTTTTGAATAAAGATGAAAGTCTTAAATAATCAAGTTAGCGGAGTTACTTGAGGCATGAAAAAAAGTTATCGGATATCGGGGTTTGTCATGAAAAATCTACTGGGTAATATTTTACCACAAATACTTAATGTGCAAATAATTTTCTAAATAAAATCATTCATATATTTTTAATTTTAACGAGAGCCTAATTATAATTCTATGAAATAAGAAGTCAACATTTAAAAAAACTCCAATTAGAACTTAAATACATGCGACTCATATTTTAAAAACTTCCGAAATATTAGTTATGTGGGAAGTTCAAAACCGTGCTAACAAACGCAAACCAGGCAGGCTTACACTGAACTGTCAAGTGTAGGTCCGAAACAAGGTATAAAATCTAAGTCAAGTCACAATCAGAATTTAAGATAACCCCCAAAAAAACAACATCAATTACTTCAAAACTTTTTACTCGAAGCCTCAATTTCTTTAAAGAACAGCAAAAAAACATAATTCTCTTACAAATTAGGTTAGGAGTAAGAAAGTTCCTAACACGGTGCGAATAATCCAATTATTAAACTCAAGTGCCAAGTTTGGGTTCTAATTGCGGTTAGGAACTTTCTTTCTCTGAAGGTACAGGAATTTTAAACAAACTTTTTAGTGACCCTAATGCAATGACTCGCATGCCCGATTCACAACGGTACATATAATTAAGCAATAAATCTGTGACTTTAAACCTAAAAATTGATAATTTCAACGATATATTCCACTTCACTGATCATATTAAAGTTTTAAGGGTCGCGTTATGAATCAGGAATGTTGGACACTTGAAATTATAGGGAGTGTCCTTTTTTAAACGATGAAATAAAAATTTCCTCAACCCACCTGTATGAATGGAAAGTATCAGGGGAAGGAAGAAGATAGAAGAAGATTGGAAGAGAAAGACCAAGGAAGGAGAAAAGAAGAGACTAGACAAAATATTGGATTAAAACCGATCAGCAAGTTTTTAAAATGGTTGAAAAGTTTGAAAAAATGCTACCTTTCTCTCGGACATTTTAATCCAACATTTTGTCTGGAAAAGTCAACTTTTTAAAATAAATTTATAGTTAGAATAAATAGAAAGATGATATATAAGTTTGTTAGTAATAATGATTAATTTAAACGTCAGTTTTACTATTTGATTTCTATACTCGGGGCTAGTGATTGTTTAAGATTTTCAAAAACAATTCCCAGCACTGAAGAAACAAAAATATATGTCGAGATTCAAGTTTGAGGCACTAACAGGTAAAAGTAAACAACCTTTAGTTTACTTTGGAAGACCAGTCTTGAGTTATAGCTAACTAACACTTCTGGATCAATGGAAGACTAGATGAGTAAAATAGCTAGTACTTATCATCAATGAAAAACTTGTATTGAGTTATGGGTGAGTATTATAGTACTCGTTTATGTCTACATCAATGGCACCTCCGAAGAAGTCTAGAAGAATGATACTAGAGATGTTGAGTTTAGCAAAATACCATCCATGGTCAACAGGCCACTCAGGCATCTCAGGGTGTCGTGAGAACAAAGCCTAAAAGATATTTCAATTGAAGTTCTTTAAAAAAAATGTTTTTAAATGGCATAACACTTACCAAACCCAAGTGACCAAAGTATTGTTAATCTTAAAAAAGTAAATAATAAATTGCAATTGATATATAAAATGATTGAATAGATAATAGTTGTAAGATAGATCAAGAATGTGATTAATTATTTGGAACTAGAATGTTAAAAGTGTATATCTTGGTGATATGTGAGTCAGGCCCTCAAATCCATCTTCCTTGATCACAATAATTACTTGCTTGATTAGGGGGTACGGGGTCATAACTCAATGCCTTGAAGAGCCAATCAAGGACTTAAGCAGCAAAGTGTATGGAGACAGAAACCCGTCTGTCCCTTATGGATTAATATCGTCCCAGGTCTGTTTTATTTAGGGAGGGGGGGGGGGGGGGGTGATGTAATTCTTGAAATATTTACCCAGTCACAATTAGGATTATATATTAATGTTAATAGTTTTGAAAAGTAATAATTTCAATTGTGGTTTCTCTACTAAAGTGACTTGCATAATTCCACTTCAGAAAATATTTTCCATCTTTGAATGGAGGGTCATTTGAAATTACACTAACAGTCCCTTTAATCAAATCTACAATATTTTCTTACCTCTTTGGCAAATATTTCTTCAGTTGAGTTTGGCTGGACTTGAACTACTTCTCCAGCCATAACAACATGAGCACACCTGGGATCCTCAGCATCTAATCCGTGCTTTTTACAGAAGGGTCCCTGGACAATCAGAATCTTTTAAGAGTGATATTAAAAGGTCTTAAAAACATTAATCTTGAAAGTTGAGATATGAAAGGTAATTATTACTTTTTATATTCAATTAATCAGTTACTTTCTGTTTGTTCATCTAGAATTAATCTGGATGAACATTAAACATTGTAAAACTTATAACACATTACAACAATACTTTACACAACACAATATTAAAATCCATAAAATCTGCCATAAATAGTAAATTTGACCGAGAACTCTTTGCCAAATAGTATCATTGTCAAAAATCTGACACTAAGTAAGGTCATACACCTATCCTTCTGGAAGTCTAAATTTATAATTTTGACTTATTTTCTTGCAATAGAAATAGCCCAAACCTGAGCAAGGGACATTGTTACAGATGCTTTAGGGTTCTTCTCCAAATCCTTAGAGGACATATCCATCCCTGTCATGTAGAAATACGGGATTCCTAGATTTGATTAGGAAACCATTAATACTTTAAAACAACTATAGAAGTAAAAGAGTAAAAGAAGAAGCAAACAAATTAGAACAATAACAAAATGAACAAATAGAATATCAACAAGAACAACAAAATTAACAATTATATTATAATATTAACAAAAACATCAAATGAAGAAATAAAATTCAATTTTGATGGAGTATTAATTAGTGAAAATGGTCCTTACCTGAGGACTTATGCTTAGTCCCATCACTGAAGCTAAAAACACTTGCAAAAGGATATCCTGTTAAAGGTCCTCTAGTAGATATGGTCGCCATTGACAACCAGTCTGAATGATGGCACAGGTATCTGCTCATCCTTAATAGTTACTTTAATTACTTTAGTCAGTATTGATGCTTCATTGGTCGAACCAAACTTAATATTGATAATAATAAAAAAGGGGGAGAGGTACAGGGTCAATTTTCAATTTTTAATGCCCCAAAAATCTTTCACGGTGTGTTTTGACTTACAAAACTGTAAATTTAGGGTTGGGAAATTGCACACAAGGTCATGATTTAGTTTGATTGAGTAAAGATTTTTTTCTCTACTTATCTAAAGTTGTTATGCGTTATCCAATTATGTATTCAAGGGAGGACATTATCTTTTAAAATCTTATTCACAGGGAGAGGGTGGTATGGCAATTACTTACTGAACACCATTGCCGAAACTTTTTCTTAAAGTACAAATAAAAAAAATAAAACTGTCGCTCTTCAATCCATGGAAAGTTTAGGGAAGAGCCCTAGTCCACCAAAGTATGTGGGTTAAACATACTGAATGCTGATATACCTTGAAACTTCAGTATGTGGTGGAGGTTCGGGAAACTCCTCTGATTCTGTTAAAATGGATAAATCACTTTCATCACTTATTAAACTCATCACATCACTTTCCGCCATAGTTAGATATTTATCTACATCAGAAATTTCATTTCCAAAAATGTTTTGAGTTCTCTGTGTGCTTTTACCATTCACCATATTTAATAAAAAGCAGAGATTAATTAACTTCAAAAACATTTTTCTGCAAAACTTTTGTTTATGTAAATCTGAATGTATTATGGCAGGGGTAATATATAGTTAATCTATTTTTATTATTATCATTCAACCTACAGCTAAAGTTTATATCATGTCCTGTAGGTTTTCAGCAAAAAAAAAAAAAAATATAGTTGTGCAATTTCCACAAATGGGTGTTGGGTCATTCCATATGTAAGAGAATTAAAAAAATGACAAATTTGTTTTCTTAGGTTTTAAAAATAACTGTATAAAATATATTAAGAAAGATAGTTTTGGGAAAAGAAAATAATTAACCCTATCTGTGAAGAATCTATTTTGTCTATGAAATGTTCCAATATCACAAAAAGGGGTTATTTTAATTAATACATAATGAGCTAAAAGTTGCATTGACTTAGAACTTTGAAATAGGATCTTGACTGAAAGGCACACATGATTAATTATTGTACATAAGTTTATTATATTAGAGATATATTAAGCTATTTATTGGCTGATGCAAGCAAGTTCTATTTAACGAGAAAAAAGAGGCGTAAAAAAGAAGTTTATTTTAAAATAAATAGCTCTCATCTTTTATTTGATTTTGTTCCGTGTATTTTGTATTTATTCATCAAAGCATTATAGTAAAAAAAAATTTTCTTATGAAAGAGTTTAACATTAATATATATATTACGTTATCGAAATATGCTCAATTGTAGAAACAAATCAATAAATAAAGTCCAATAAATTCTGGTAAAACATTCTCAACTTCCTCCCAGGTCCTCAAAAAATGTGTTGCTTCAAGGGACTGATAACGCAATTTCAAGTGAACCTCAGTTTAAAGTTTTACATTCACAACTATACTTTTTAACATTTCTCAGATTAAAGATAGAGAAGGTGTGGTGTGGTCCATTTTCGTCTTAAAATATAGATTCTCACAACCCCTTAGCTTCCTCTTCTCTATTGCACATATACGCAATGAATTAATCAATTTTTTGATGGAAGTAAAGGGAAAACTCATTTTATTTGTTAAGACAATGGTTCTCTAATGAATCGGACATGCAACTCTACAGATAAAGGGACACCTGAAATCGGTGTGAGAGAACCTTTAAACCCAGAATTCTGGAGTATTACAAGTTTTAAGATTAAGCCAAGACGGTCTAGTCCTGGGAACCCTAACATCAGGGGGTTTTGGAGGACGGGTTAAGGGTACAGTAGGACAAGTTGGAGGCCCAGGAGGACAGGTTGGGAGCACACGAGGACAGGTTGAGGGTAAAGGAGCTGAGCAGTTTGAATGTTCTTGTCTGAAGGTAGACCTTTCACAATTGAGGGTCGAGTTCATCTTGTTCCTCGGTCAGTTTTCTGAACTTAATCCTCTACACAGCACATTATATAATCAATACTAGACCACTCCAAGACAAAAAATTTAAGTGTAAAAAATAAATCAATAATATATGATCCTGATTCATTGAATTCGCAATATTTTTGCTCCCTAAATATGAGGATTTAAAGATATAGATATAGAACGTAAAGCAGCAAATTAAATAGACAAAAACCAAATATTTGCTCTGAAAATACAAATCCCAAGTATTCAGTAATAAAAAATTGGTAAACCCTCCTTTGTAAATATTTTTCAGAATATGATCTGTAGAAAATTTTAAAAATAGTAATAATCCTTTTCTATATCACAACATTTAGATTTAGTGAATGTTTAATTGTTTATATAAAGTTCCTTATAAGAGGTTCTAGTTCTACAGGTTCCTGTTGATCTCTACCCTCTGTAATATTTCTCATCTGGAACCTGTATCCAGAAGCTCCAGCTAAAAAATAACTTCCATATCAAGGATACAAACTAAATGACAGTTTATTGGATTACCGGATTTTTTATCGATGAAAATCGCTATTGTTATTAACATTGTCAGCGCGGTCAGTCAATGCAACTTTCTTGTTTCAGATGATAAGTGCACAGAAGTTCCATATTCAACCATTTAGAGACAAGACAATTTTTCAATATTTCAGACTTGGGTTTTGATAGTAAAAAAGTTTTTTCTTCTTCAGTTTTTAGTAGATATTTTTCTTCTTAAACCAGGGTCCGTGGATTCTCATATTTTTGCGGACCCGGATCCGGGATCTAGAAAGCCAAAATCTTGAGGATTCAACGGATCCGGGTCCTAAGCACTGGTTGCATCCAAATAAATACAAATAAAATTGCTCGAGATTTAGTACATATCGCAATCAAATTAGAAAAGGCGTTTAAATGCAACTTTTTCTAGATAATGTGAATACTGTGATAAGTGATAACTCACCTATTGACGGTCTTTTATGTGCATTTCTGTGTTGAATATTATGTAGATAAAGAACTGACATACTCATGTCAGCTGCAGCATACTCTAGGCCTAGAAATGTCGATAAGATGTTTTAAACTATGTGTAGGTTCTCTTAAGGGACTATATACGTGATTTTGAGTGACCCTCCTTTAATGGGGTGGTACGGTACGGTACCTTTGGCTGCATAATTGATTCATTATCTTCAATACATTATCTCTATACAAGTGACTAGCGCAATGTTTCAACAGCAGAAATAGGGGGAAAGTTGTCAGAACTCAACACTCAGACAGAAAAACGACGATATTTTCCTTATTTTTGCAAAGATAGGGGTTTTTAAGGTACCGTTATGAATCAGATATGCACTCTTTTAATGAAGTGTTACTTAAAACTACGTTTTCAGTGCTTTGAACGGACTGAAACTTTACGAAAGTAATGTTGGGCCTAAATTTACTCGTTTTAAAGCTAAAATTGCAATTTAAATTGGTTTTTCTTACATTTATGCAATAGGTTTGCTATGTCTGAATTATACGTTTGAATGTACAGGCTTTTAGTTTCTCTCTGTTTTAGAGTTCAAATTTTATAATTCTGATAAAAAACATAAAAGCAATTATGAAATGTAGAATTTTAGTTCACTCAAAAACAATAATCACAAACGGATTAAAAATTATCCCCTGTCCGATATTTATATGTCTACCTGTGATTTCAGGTGGGGGTAGTCCTGAGTGTAGAAGGGAGGGTAAGGATGGCTGGATGGGTTGACGGGACTGCATCAAGGAGGGGGAGAATAATCGAGACTCAGAAAACGACTGTGAGGAGTAGAAGGGCATGGTGGGTCCACCTCGTCTGTGTATTTGACTGGTTTGAGGGAGTTGGGTTGAGGGGCTGCGTAGAGACTGGTGCTGGTCGCTGGAGTCGTGTAGAACCTCGCTCGTCTACAAGTAAAATGCTTTTTCTTATTTCAAATTAAAAAGCATTATTTTAGAATGGTTGATAAATTATCACCCTTTAAACCTACGAATATCGCCCCGTGATAAAAACTTTGGAAATGACCTGTGTATCTGGAGGTGATGGGACGGTATGAGGGGGTGGCGAGGGGACATGTTGCCCCCCATGAAGAACCCGTAATGCCACCTCCCTGTAACTGCCGCCCATCTCTGACATGGCTGACACGCTGTCGTACAAAGGGTTACTGTGAACACTCTGCTCTGGTAGAGTTGATAACTGGTTTACATCACGCTCCGCACAAGTTCTACAATCAATCAATCAATCAATCAATCAATCAATCAATCAACCAACAAACCAAAAAACGAGTACAGTGTCTTATTAACTCTAAAGCAGCCACGGTCAGTAATAATTTTAAAATGTACGCATCACTTTACAGTCTACAGTACCCGGCCCAAGAGGAGTAAAACGACCTAAGTCTCGTATTGTACTTTTACCTCAGCCCACAATGAGACTATCCTTGAAATAAAAACATCCAAAAAACTAATAAGAAGTGACCAGAGACAACTCTAGCTAGTAAAAACTAGCCATTTTGTATTGCAAAAGTTTCTAGTAAAAAAATTTGTTATTTCCCGAAAAAAAATCTATCTTTTCAATAAATAAGAACGTGTTTAAAGATAATTGTTCAGAAAACTGAATAATCCCTTTAATGATAGATAGATACCTGAGCCCTGTCAGATATTTTTCTGACTCAATGCTTGGTTTCCAGCCTGGGTTTGTTATTGTGAAGTGAACCAGGGACATTTCTGTCTTCCCATCCTCGCCCTAAACAAACATTCAGGGGTAAATATTTGTTGAAAAATAAACAAAGTGATAAATTAGCAACAATCCAGAGGATAAAATGCCATGCGTACGACAGAGATGGTGCTGTTTGCACCTTTTTTCAAGACCTCAAAATTTATACCTGCCTGCATATCTATATATATATTATCTTTGATTATATTTTATTAACGCAAATTGAGGAAAATAAATGATCAGGTGCGGAAAAACTTCAAGTTCTCATTTACCCCTTAATACATAATTCTTAAAAATATACATAATATTCATCCCTGAAACTTAACTAGTATACCTGAGTATACTGGTTGGTTTTAGCTACAGGTTGAATCTCCTGCTGGCTAGTTTGACCGGCCTGCCAGCCGGGGTTACCGTGCCGGCGCACATCCATCTGCGCAAAGCTACAGACGTCACCGACCCCAACCACGTCGACAGTAAAGTTACGGAAAAAGTCGACAATATCCTGAGATTTGTACCTAAAATAAACAAAATAAATTTATTCAAGGTACAAATAAGGTCAGCAAGGTCAAAAAAGGGACAAAAACGGTAAAAAGACTGAAGCAATCAAAAAAGGTCGAGTGCGTCGAAAAAAGCTAAGAAATGCGGTCAACAAGGTCAAATATGGACGATAAGGTCTAAGACGGTTAACACGGTTAAATGCAGCATGTAGGGTCAAACAAAGTCCAATCCAATAGGTAAACGTATGTCAGAACATCACACACAAAGTTGATGAATATTCTGGAAATATCAGTGCAGTGTACTATTAAGTAGAATTACCTAAGCTGGAAGATAAGTATTAATGGAGTAATTACAGGAGAGAATAGTTCATCTAGAAGATAGACTGCAGTATAGGGGAACAGTAATCCCATCTCAGTCATAACCTAGATAAAATTAACACTATACAATGAACAGGAAAATCAGCAAGGGATGCGTCTTAACATTTTTAATTTGATTTTAAAGAAGAGATACACAGACTAAAGGGAAATCAGCTATTCTTTGTTATTCGGCGTTTACTTTCTAACCTTAAAGCTAATGTTTTTGCAATTTCAAGTAGCACATCATTTCAAGATTCCATGCTCCTATCACAATAGTCAAAGTGAATAAATACTAAGTGGGCCAAACTCATAGTTGGATGACGACATTTGATGTCCCAAGTATTTGAAAATAACATTGCAGGGCCCTTACAATCTGTTTGTACGGAGTGTACAGTACAAAATTAACTGGACTTCAGTTTGTTTACAAACTTTCTCTTCTTTCTCGGAAAATAGATAATTTTCAATTGAAGTTTTACTATAAAAATGATTTGCAAATTTATGCTTCAGAGAAAATTAAGGAAATTGTAAAAATTTAACGCGTTCAAGGATCGTAACAACAAAATCTTTGGATTGTTACTCTTATCGAGGTTTTAGGGAACCATTGTGAATCGGACATGCCACTTCAAAATGGCGGGTTAAATGAAAAGACCTCTAAATTTGTTTCTACCTTATATGTGTGAGCATTTCCTTTCCAGTCCTCCGGGAAATAATGAATATGGGAGATAACTTGGGTTAGGGTCTTCTCAGGGCAGAATACAAGATTCTCATCTAACAATAATATAAGGAACATAAGGAAATAGAATCTATAAGAGACCCAAATATGGACCCCCCCAGAACGCCACCAGGTGTGGTAAGCACCATCCCACACCTGTTCCGTCCGGATCTTTAATTTCCGGTACTTCCGGAGGTTGGCAAACCAATTAAATCTATTTGTTGCTTGTTATCTGACAACCGTTTAGGTGAAGCATTTAGGTTTACTGGGATTTAAAGTGATCCTGCTGGGAACATCCAACGATCCAGGATCAAGTTTTGTTTGTCAGCTTGTTTCAGCAGCAATACTTTAGAGGCATTGAATATGTAAGTAAAATTGAAAATAAAAATACTGGAAATTCCGCCAAAATTTGAAAATATTTAAAAAGGCCGACTTTCAGAACAAAAGTTAAAAGCTAAAATGATTTACAGGAAAAGGGATGCGAAGCGCCCTAAAATAGTACAGGAGTCCTAAACCCACCTGGAATAAATACTCTTGCCCCAGCAACTGCTGCACCTAGCGCAGTCATGATGGTAAGGACATGTTCAACATTGAGGACGTCCTCATCCCACACAGAGAGTAGAATAAGCACAGCGAGGACGCTCCCACACATAAATGTTACATTCTGCAGGACAAAAACATCTCAAGTCAAACATATTTTGCATCCAAAGTCCCAATTTCTCAACTCCATAATCCTATTATTCGATCTAAGATAGGAAGAACTGATTACTCGGCTAAAACTCAAATTTTCTATTCCTAGGATCTTTGAAACCTGATGTTCTAAACCTATTGATGTTTGAAACCATGACTTATGCTAGATCAGATATTTTAGGTTTAAAATATCTATGGTTACAAAGATATACGGATTTAAGACTAGAATTTGAGGCTAGTTATCAGTTCCTAAGAGGAAAAATGAGATAATTGTACTACTTTTGGCAATTTTATTTTCTTCTTTAGACCTATCCAAAATTCATCTCATCTCAAACCAGTAGTTATTCCTCTTTATATTCACAATTTTTCAATATTAGTAAAATGTTCTATTTATCCTTCCTTGGCTACTACAGTTGCTAGAGGAGAGACGAAGATATCCATGTAGTAGCTCGCTGGTTTATAAGCTCTGAGGATTACATCAACTTATCAGATATATTGGGAAACTACAATCTTTAAATAGTACAAATCAAAGTAGAGAACTAAGGTCGAATAAAATCTTCAGATTGTTTTGTTTTAGTCGGGCTCTGAACTTTATATTTATGTAGGAAAATAAAAAATTTTAACAGTGTTAATCAAACTAGATAGTGGTCTGAAATCAAATACAATCTGGAGATTGTTCTTGAATTTCAGTCGGGCTCTGAAGTCGATATTCATGTAAGAAAATACAATTTCTTAACAGTTCTGAAGTTAGACACTAGAGCACACTCACAGATACAACAAACAGTGGTATATATTTTCTTGAAAGGTTAAATCACTTCGACAAAACTCAGCAAATCAAGTCTTAACTTTTAAAGTTAGAGTTGAGACTAAGACATCGCGGCCCATGAACTTAAAATAAAATCACTGAAAATAAGATAAAGTTGATTCCTCCCTGGCTAAACGTGCTGATAGTTCGTGTTCAAGTTCATTAAGATGACGTAGATAATATCTACCGTAGAGACCCCACTTCCGTACACCCAGGCTTCCTGGCTCACGCTTTATCACTTCTAATAAATAATCGGAAATATATATTTGCATCAACATCCCCCCATACTTCCTTCTTTCCCCCCTTTACAACTAAAAGCGACTGTAAGCATAATTTCAAGTAACTCTCCATGTTGAGATCGCAAATTTCTGACTCACAATGGTATCCTTAAAAACTTTATCTGACTCGAAAAGTATTAACTCCCGATAATTTATCCAGTCTTTCTTATAGAAATGCGCAAGTCACTTCTGCAGAAAACTCACAAATTAACAGTTTTCAAAAACAAAAACATGGAGTTATAGTTTATACTTGATGAAGCCAACAATTTAAGGGTATCGCTGACAAAACAAGCTTTGGACGAGGTTCAAGTCAAACCCTTCAGACGAGCAAAGCAGAGTAAAAAGAACGATTGTCTATGACTTTAATTTACTAATCCATAAATCTTTGAAACCTGATATTAAAGATCTATTTCAAACTTTGAAATTAGCAAGATCTAAAAGAGGTTTTCACCAGAAGGTTTCCAGAAAGAGGATTTAGATAAAAAGTTTGAGGCAACTGTTCATCTCTTTTAGAAAATAAAAACATTTAATCAAGATTTATTTTATTCTAACCTGCATAACTGAAGAAACTGTACAGGATCTGCCAGAGAAGGATTAAAGGCATGAGGATAAGGTTGATACATCCCAGGATTAGAATACGATTCTGCAGCATATCCGCTAGTTCTTTCCGTTTAGCAACGCGCTTATATTCTTCACGTAGATGCCACTGAAATTAATAGTAAATAAATGGACGTAAAACATTGTAAAAATCCCCCTTCTCTTCAATATAAAAGGAATGGTTGTAATTTTAGGGCGAGAACGAGGTGAACAGGGGGGGGGGGGCCCTTCCACGAATAGGAAAACCTAGCAGATATATGTAAAACTAGGTTGAAAACCCAGCGTTGCCCTAAATGGAACTTTCTCTATAAAAGTTGACCCACTTGACCAGGCTAAGAACATTCCCCGTGGTTCTACTGAGTTCCCAATCAAAATTTGAGACAAATCGGTTAAGGGGGTTCATGAGATATGAACAGACATACAAACAAAACAACAGACGAACAAACAGAATTTACAACTTTGTATATATAGTTACTTATAAATGAATTAAAAAAGGGAAATGTTGGCAGTTAGAAGTACCATGCTTAAGTTTCCAAAACTTAAGTTAATTCTTTTTAGTATTAACATTAATTTTCACCTGATTATATGGAGCCCAAGGGGACTTGAATAATATCAACTCCAAATTAAACTTGAGACCAGAACTAAAATCAGAAATAATTATTTTCAATTGTACATTTTTTTTCCATCAGGCTCTGATCGTGAAAGGACCCCTTGAAGAAGAATCCATCAAACCACAAGCCGAAACTTGTTGAGCATTTTACGTTTTAATTTCCCCGTTTTAAAGCAGAAGTAACCACAATGATAAAAGAATGTAATTTGTTATCTTTCTTCAGGCTCAACTCCCCCCCCCCCCATAAAACTGTAGATATTCTTAATAGTTACCTCAGAAACGAGGCCTTTTAACCTGATACTGGTGTCATGAGCTAGTAGGTACGTAAGGAGGAAAGTAAAGGGAGCAATCCTTTGTTTATCCATTTTAGGTTTCATTTGAAGGAACCACAATGTAACCAAAACTTGATATGTAACCATTCTACTACCCCCCCCCCTTAATAATTGTGCCCAAGTACGATGCAATACCTGAGGAAAACGTAATCTCCGATTACTGGAATAGAGAATCTGAGTGGGAGCAAGGACTTGTTTATCATGGAGACAAGGTAGTTGTTGAACCTGAGGATACGGTGATGAACATCAAGTTCCGTCAACTCCTCCTTTATCAGAACAAGTTGAACCCCTGTTTCTGTATCTCTTTAACCCCCCCCCCGTCAGACCTAATTCAATTTTCAAAAATCAAAGGGACTGAATGCAACTTCAAATGAGCCTCCATTTTAAGTGATATGCCTGATCTTTGGTCTTAAACTTCACCGACGTTTAAATCCTTTTAAAAGAGGAACCATTATTGAAAATGATCAAATTCAGATATAAAAATAAGGATATCTTAAACATTTACCTTTCGTTAGTATCCTGTCAAATATTTTGAACTCAAAAATGTATGTACTTTTACCTTATGAATACACATCATATGTTCAGACTGTGCAGCTTGTAACCGACTCTGAACCTCCCACCAGGTTATTGAGTCTAAATCCTAGAAAAAAAATTTTTTTTTTAAAAAACCAAAAAATATTAGAACAAAACAATATGATTTAAAGCATGTCCTTTCTGTTTTATTTGGAGAGGGGAAGAAAGAAATTGCGAATTTCTTATGATATCCAAGGATCAGGGGGTTGAGAAACAAAAACAACCTTGAATAGCCAAAATATAAAAAAAATTCAAATTTTATTATATCGGTTTGTTTAGTCAAAAGTGAAGAATAAACTATTTCAACCACAAAATACTTCTATGCTATACAGATTTCCTAAATATTAATAGAAAAAGCTACTAAAAGACTATACCTTATCTGATATTTTGAGCGCAGTGTTAAAGAAAGATTTGACGTCCCAGAACTGAAACCCATGGTAGACGACAACTAAAAAATATGACTAAAAATATCTTTAAGGGATTGACGACGTGATTTCAAGTGATACCCTATCATTACTGATTTACAATGGTAACCATTTACCGGACTCACAATTTGGAAGATATCGTCATTCTTCTGATTTAAAGGGAGTGACCGGCAATGAATGGTGGCAGCATTGTAGTAAATCTTTTTAGGATTCAATTGAGACATTTAAAACACTTCCACGATGAAAAATTACTGAGTTTGAGTGCAAAGTCGACGTTTAAAATCATGAATTTGGGTGGGTACGTTTTCAGAATTATTAAATAACGGTGACGAATTAAGTAAAAATTATACAGTAAACAAATTAAATGTTTAGGAACATATTTATCAAAAGAAATTTGTCAATAAATCAGTGATAGAATCAATTATTTCGTTTATCATTATATTGAATTTCTTATTTTTTATGAATTTGTTCGCATGTTTCTACAAATTCTTCAAATGTCGTCTTTTCAATACAAATTCCAGAAAATCTGCAGAAAATCTTTGTGAATAATGAGAGATTAAAGAAACTAATAATTGAATGAGATTACTCATTATTTAATCAACCTGTTCCTAAACAAATATTTAGCTTCCTATGGAATTTTGTTTACACATTTTTTGTCGTCGTTATTTAATAATTTTAAAAAAACTATTCTGAAAACGTACCCACCCAAATTCATAAGTTCGAACGTCGACTTTGCGCTCAAACTCAATAAATGTAGTGGTAGAAACGTTTAATATGTCTCAAGTGAATCCTAAAAAATTTGTCCAAAATACTACATCTTCAGTTCAACCACCATTCATTGACAGTCACTCCCTTTAAAAACATAAAAATTCGCTTAATTGCCTTAATTTTCACTACAGCATAAAGACTCCAGTAACTTTTATAGAGAACTGAAATAGAAATAACAGATTTTCAGACAGAAGAACAACAAAAAATTATAAGTTTTTCATTGAGAATCTTTAAATAAAAAGTAACTTTGCGTGTCTGTTTGTGTCCAAAAAACGTAAAAACGGCTGAACCGATCGAGACCACGTTTTGTGTGGGACATCACGTGACCCCAGGGAAGGTTTATGAATGATCAAAAATTCAAAAATTTTCCTCCAAATAAATTTATTCTCATTAAATTTAAAATATCTACGATTTTTTAATCCGCGAATTTTTTCTATTATCATTTTTCACCGTATAAGAAAATGTTTACTATTGAAACGGAAGATAAGCCTAGTTAGAAATAAGAGGTTAAATGCAAAAGTCTTGTTTACATCAACAGAATCCTGCAAGTTACCTATAAGTCTAGTTATCCAACAAGCTACTGAGGTCAGTATGAAGCATTTCACGAAGAACGCCATCTCTACGAATCCTTTCAAAACTATCACTTCGCTGATAAAAACTTTCTTACCCTACTCAATATGGATTTTAATACAAAATTATATATTAAACCTACGAAGGTGTCGTAAGTCTTCATGATCTAATGGAACATCGTTATTTTCAATAATGAATTAAACCCAAGTTTCCGCAAGCATTGAAAGCTGAAACCTTAAATGGGATTGTGTGAATATGTTTAGTCGTGTCGACTATGTTGATTAACTTTGGCCCCTTGACAATTATTTCTCACCAAAAATAAATCAAAATATTTGTCTTCAATAATTGTTAAAATTGTGTGTTTATAAATCCATATTTTCCTGTTTCTCTGGATCATTATTAAAAAGAAGATTATAGTCGATACATTCTAGAAATTTATTTTCTCATCCATGGTTTCAAAAAAATGTGATAAACATGAAGATGGGTTGACTTCTGAAAATATTATTAAGAAAAATTGTTGGGAAGTGAGAAAGTAAAAACATATTTAAGATGTTTGAGTGGAAAGTGAACACTTATTAAGATATTCACGTAAGGACGTAAACACGTATGAAATATATGTGTGAAAGGAATTTTTCTAGACAAGTTAAAGTGATACGTTTAGAAATCTCTAGCGCACAAGTTTCTTGTCTAATAAAAAAACTGCCGATATGAAAATATGAAAATAAATTTCCCTGTCATGAAAACTGTAAACATAATTATAAAAATAAACTGCACAAGCTCCAAATATTCCTGAAAACATCAAAATTAGTAAAAATTACATTTGAAATATTAACAGAGCTGAATACTTCCGTGTTGGATACTAATACCCCCGATCGCTTGATTTCGATATCCACTCTGGGCAATTGTAATGTAAGGATCAATGCTTAATCTATTGATTTCATTTATTCGTCTCCTGATCAAAGCTCTGATCAACCACTGATTACCGTGCGGGATATCAAATAAGATTAAATTAATTTACCGATTAAAAAACGGTCGAAATCAAGCATTGATCTCTATATCCTCAATACCAGAGTTCCCAGCTCAGGTAAAACAGATTTATAAAATAGTTTTTATAAAAGTTTTGTAGCTTACAAAACACATTACCTTGTTAAAAATAACATTAAAAAAAACTCTGCGACTCGTAAAAAAGTTGCACCTGTATCATCATTACGTAGAATCCATGTTTCTGATGGTATTCATACACTTTGATGAAAAATGAGTCGAGATCGTCTAAAAACACAAACATGCAATACTAATTCAGTTTTCAACATTCCAATTAAATTATTCTAACCAGGCTACCCCAGGCGTGATGAATATGCGTATCGATAGGGGGAGTGATGATGGGTGGGATTGCATGGGGCAGGGAACTACCCCAGCGATCTTCTTTAGATAAATAAATTCTAAATGGNATGTTGTCAAATATTAGGGAGGACCCTAGGAAAGTAATTCTTGACAAAACCGGATTTCTTTTGCTCTTTCTAAATGATTGTTAAAACATAATTGTTAGTAAAATACAAGAAATTTTGAGCATAAAAAATGTCGAAAACCATTAATTGAGTTATTGAATGTTTCCTATGTGACTCCATTTAGATTTCCCTGTCTCTGTGACAACATGAATCATTACTCCGGGATCATTTCCAAACGGAGTCTCATTCTCAGCACCCTTAAACGAGATTAACAATGTAATGTCAATATGTAACATTAAAAGATATACAGGATTACCTGCAAAGGATGAGACCGTAAAGAGGATCGGAAACTATTCAAATATGAGGATACCAAAGTTGAAATAAGTTTTCTGCCTTGAATTTAATCTTTTTACGACTTATCAAATGATTAAGCGGTGGTGTATTTTTCGACCTACGCAAATCCGCTTTACTCCACTTCTGACCTACGCAAAATCCGCTATACTACACATCCGACCTATTAGCACGTGGTCTTACAGCTGTTATATGGACTTGTGGCCGCAGCACCCGACCCCCTAGCCTGTCCTAGCCGCAGCGCTCGGCCCCCCCTATCCTGTCCTAGTCGCTTCGCTCGGCCCAGAAATAATACAAAAATAACCAGCTGGCGTAGGTCCGATATAAAAGTAGGTCGGAAAGTTAGTAGGTCAGAAGTTTAGTAGGGGCGATGTCGCGTATAGACGATGTAACATTACCGATTTAGCAAAGAAACCAAGTTTACATGTGCAGGGGATCTTGAATAAATGAACAGACAATATAAATTCCGTACAATCGTCTCTGAAGTCTCACTCTTTGTGAGTACCACTGTAAGTTAACTTTTTCAACTATTCTAGCCAAATATGTGATTTCAACACGCAATAATTAACAAATATCCCACTTAGAGTAGTAACTTCTGCGGTATTTTTTTCAAGCGGTCATCACCAAAGCTGCCTGAACAAACCCTTCCGCTAGTAACAATTTATACGAAAAAAAGTAGTATTCATAAGTTTAACTTACCCCAACTCTGTTGGAATGACTAGCAGTGTTGTTACGGGTGCCTGAATAAATAAATGTTTTAAAATACTTTTTTTGTACGCTAAGGACTCGAGGAGGCTTAACATTGGCGTATTTGATTCACCGTCATTTTGCTTAAACTGCATAAGACCATCGAACATAAAGGAAAATATCGGGAGTCCAAAAATCGTTCTCTGGGAAATTACCCGTCTTTTTCTGTCCTTCAGGTAATGTTTTCTTTAGAGGTGGGAGAGAAATCGACTTTATTTCTTAAGAATAACAAAGAGCAATAAAGACCGTTTCACGTCAACAAACCAATATTTTTTCTTTTAAACTCAACTTACCCGTTGAAAAATTTGGAGGCGCCTCATCCTCTTCCGACTCGTTGGATTCGTCGACGAATGGCCGGTAAGTTGTGTGAAGTTTATCTAAGTCTGTTTTGACCCCCTCCATTTTAGGGTTCGCAAAATTTACAACATTTTTCTTTACGAATATAAGGGATGAATTTACAATAAAAAGTAAATCAAACAAAGACGGGTCTGCTACATAATATAACACATCAAATTTTTACAAAAAAGTAAATCACTAACATGGATTATCAAAAATGAAAAAAAATTCGCTACTAAGCTGCAAAATTATTATCAGCTCAGAGATGAATCGTTCAAATTGTATTTTGACAAAGCTCTGATAATGCGCAGTATCGAAGAGCTTGCCGCGTCAAAATTTTGAAACATTTGCCAAGCGAAGACGACTTTTGACAAAAGAAATTTTCAAAGGTATTGTTACTTCTGTTCTACGGCATTTTCGTCCTACGATACTTCGGACCTACGATAGCTGGAAGTCGGATGTACAATCTATTTAGTTAATACGACCAACACAGGAACTGCAGATTGTCAATATGCAGTTAACAGTGCTACCATAAGGATAGATGATTCACTTGCACCTCTATGTCAGACACAGATTTTGTAGGTCGGATGCACAACTTAATTTGTTGTTAGGTGAAAACATTTATTGTGCGTCCGACCTACAGAATTGAGTGCAACCAACCTAAGAAAGCTGTTCAATCGACCTTCTTGCATTCGACCATACTGATGTTAAGCTTCCGACCTAAAAATATTGTGCATCCAACCTATAGCAGAGTGCAACCAACTTAAGAAAGCTTTTCAACTGACCTACAGCAGGTCGGATACACCAACTTTTTAAAGTGTGTATCCAACCTACAGTACATCAGGCCAACAGCAGCTTGAAGCTGCTTACCACGTGCGGGTAGGTCCAACTTGTCATAGAACAGATGTAATGTTGGGCGGATGTAATACAATCAAGATAGACTGAAATAAAAATAATGTAATATCATTAAACTGAATTGAAGGATGAGATTTATGTACATAAAAGTCATGATAACTTTTTTAGACATGAATGCTTATATCGGGTTACAGGAACAACTTTAAAAGATTACTGCTTTAGAGTCTGCAAAAGTTGCTTCCCATGCCCTGTTTGCATCGGTACCCTAGCAGCCAGGCCATGAACCGCAGTTTGTTTAGGAAGAGGAGTAGTGCTCCTGTCTTCATTCTCTAATGGAAGAGGAGTGGTGTTGCTGTCTTCATTTTTCAGTGGTGGAGGATCGGTATTGCCGTCTTCATTCTTTAATGGAGAACTAGGAGCTGAAGGCTTCTTCGGTGGATGTGGAAGGCCTTATTTTTTTTAAATAAGTTGATTTAGACTTGAGTATACTATCTTTAAGGCTTTACCCCTCCCTTAAAGGGAGTGTTCGTGAAAAATGAAAGGTGGTATAGGCTTAATGCGATAAAAAAGCGCTTTAATTCCTGGAAAATATGAAAATGTCGTCTTCATTATAGAAAATCCTCGAAACAGGAATAAATGTAACTCTCAGATCATGAAAAATACAAATTATTATGAAATATCAACTATTTACGAATGCGTCGAAAAATAATCGATGACTACTATTTGTAATATATGAATGATTTGTTTGGAATTAAATAGATTTTTTTACGATCCGAGTTGAATGAGTTGAATGTTGAATCTTTCTGAATTTGTATGGGCGCTGCGTTCTTCGGTATTAGTCGTTGATAACAATTTTCTCCTTATAGACGCAATAGATAGAAGTAAGATTAGCCGCGATCAAAAGCGCTTTTTTATCGCATTCAGCCTATACCCCCTTTCATTTTTCGCGAACACTCCCTTTAACAAATCGTAGATTTTTCTTTCATTTCATACAGTCGTCGTCGCATAAATCAATGACTTTCAATTTCAATTTTGGGTTATAACAAGCTTTTGAACAGCTTGGATAAACATTAACATGGAAACAAAAAGAAGGGGTCAAATAAAAAAGCTTCTCTTTGTTTAATTGTAAACTTGTATTTCGAAAAAACGTGCTTAAAATCAAAACTTAAATAAAAAACGTCTTTATTGTATTGATATAATCGCCGACCATTGTAGGATTTTTTCAAAATTGAATCAAAGAGAAGAGAAGAGATTCTTGTGACAGAGAATGAATCCCCCCTCCCCAAAAATTATGGTTTCACAGATATTTAATTGACCATAAAATTAAAACTAACATAGATATTGGAAAACCAAAATTTACATACCTGGGCAGACATAGTAGTAGAGAGATTTATGCCCACAGGCAACTACGATGATGTTGACCAAGTAGATGATTGCTATAATCAGGAATATTGTGAGCCCAACCGCCCTGAAATCAAAGAACTCAGACAAAAAGATATTTTTTATCAAACTCTGATTTTGTTATTCCTATATCTTAGCATTCTGATGTTTTAAATAAAAAGAGTTTATTATGATAAAAATCTGAGGATTTAGCATTCATATAAATTAAGATTATACATTTTAAATTTGTCATATTGGTAAAAACATATCCATGCTTATCTATTACTATTCAGTAATCTTTGGATATAAGGTATATACATGTTCTCCTTAACCTCTCAGTCCTGGCTTGAACAACTGTAAACAAATTCTGTTCTCTAAGGTTATGGTTGTAGAAAGGAATATTTCTCAGAAACAGGGATCATGTGGTTTGACAGATATTTTTCCCCAAACTATATAGTTTTTCTCAACAAACTTCTATTGTTTCAAGGCTAGACACTTCAAGTGCAGACTCATATCCTCTACATTTTCGACCAAGTATTACCCTAAGGCAGGTTTTTCCACTCGTTCACAGTTCCTGATGTTTTAGACGAAACTTTGAATAATTTTAGGTTAAAAAGCCTATGTTTAAACATTCAGGTTGCAAATATAAAGGGATTAGAAATTTTAAGTTTATGGAAATAACTCAGTTCCTTTATCGGAGCACCGACATTGTTCCACATTTAAGAAGGTGTAAAGACTAATGATTCAAGGATGAATTTGGCTTGGTGCTAAAGCATTTATCGTTAAATAAAAATTTTTATTGATTAAAATGAGAGATTGCAACGTTAACAACTATAAAGGAAACCCCGCATACATTGTCAAATAAAAAATAGATTAGAATTTGTTGTTCTTTTGTGATTAGTTCCATAAAACTGTGGAATACAAAGACGACATTTAAAAAAAATTATCTTAATGTAATGCAAATGGTGAAATGGGTCTGTGTACAGTTCACTTTACAGTTTAGCAATCGTGTTTAATAAGTTGATTGAACTAATCAAAATCATAACTTCTAGTCCACCAGTTGTTTTCCTATTCCGTTTAGAGGTTCTTCTGTATCGGTAACAATTTTTTCATGTTAAAACACAAACTCTTAAATGCACACATAATAACAGGTCTGAAAGCTTTTTCTTTATTGTTATTATAAAAAAGAATTGGTCTTCTTGTTAACACAAAAAATAAAACTTTGCAGCTTTAACTATAACTTCTCGTTATTCATTAAATCTTTTGTATTGACGGAACATTGTATTAATAATTGTAGTAATAATACAGCATTTGGTGTTTAGAATTTAACGATACTTACACCACCACCAGATATGGGTAGATATTGCCCCAGACGGATTCCTGATTTTCAAAATGATATTTTTTATCTCGTCTTGGGTGAGTCATTAATTTTTTAAACCTAACATTTTCTTGTTTTATTTTATGCAGGGGTTCATCTAGGATTAATCAAGATTCGGTGTATATTCATTACACCCAAAAATGACACATTACAACATTTAGACACAAAAAATCTGCAACCAAACTTAAACCATGAAATTTGCCACAAATAGTAAGTTATTTCATAAGAACAGGCCAAAAATCTAATTTTACACCCACCGCAAGCTCTAGATGAACCACTACTTTAATGACAAGTAGTTTTAAGTAAATTAATTAAGTTTATTCGAAGAACCCTTTTCTTATTACTATTCGAATTTTAAAGAAAAAATGGAAAACACAATTATAAAAACAGTTAAAAAATCAAGTTTAACTGAATTATGACACGAAATTAAGGAATGAATGAATAAATAAGGAATCCCAAAGAAAAAAGATTTACCACATTACCTTGGTGAAATAAGTATTTATTATGGGGTAATAGTCAGGGGCGTATTCAGGAATTTTTCTTTCCAGGGGGGAGCTTAGCACCCGTTGGGGCATGAAAAACCCCTGAAATCAATAGATTTCACTGGTCCAGGTGGGGGCTTTGCCCCAATAGCCCCCCCTGAATACGCCTCTAGTAATAATCTTTTATAAATTGAGTTTCTTAAACTTGAGATAACTTTCTTTTCAAAATATATTTTCCTTTAATTCCGGAGAACCAATCACATCCTTGAGAACTTGGTCTAAGAATTCCACACAGTTCAGTGCATCCTGAGATCAGTGAAAACCAATACAAAACGGAAATATTGTCGTCTTCACATGTTCATTTCATTAAATATACTATAATCTCTCAAAACTGCTCCAAACATTTTCAAATGTTTTAGTATTACAATACAAAGCATTATGATAAAGTTATTAACTAAAAGAAAAAACTAAAACGACAATCATTCCACTTGACATCGAATATTGCTGTAGTAAAATGCATTCAAATGTTTTTAATATTCTCCATTCCTTCTCACTATTTATCATATTTGAAAGTGAGGACTTAATTCAGTATTTACAACGAGATGATCTTAGATAATCTAAACCCTATCCCGATTGAGCTATTTTTCTCTAATATAGATGGGGAGGGGGGGGGGGGGTGTATCCGCTGAGATGGCTTCCCAGATTCAGAAGTTTGAGCAATGTTATACCAAACAGTGACAAGGTTAAATCAAACTTTTATGAATTAGCATTGTAATACCTAAATTCAAAAGCCATAATATTATTATGTCTGCTGGAGTTTATAATATGAAAACGGTTATGGCTGTAAAGATGTGTCTATCATGTCTCCGAAAGATGAACCGTGAAGACAGACAAGTTTAATTTGTTGGTATACTGTAATTTTCTTGTTGCAGTCAAAACATAAACAAACAAATTGTACAGATACGAAACTCTTACAGATTACAGCTTTCTCAGTAGGTATGACTATACTAAATCAAAGAATTATTTAAAAAGACGACATCGAATTCGTCAGTGAATTCCCATGTTTATTGGGACACCCTGTATTAGGCTTTTTATAAAAATCCAATCCATACAAAATATTTTATTCTGCTTTGAAAAAGCTTCTTTTTTAATTCTTTTTTGGAAAATAATGCTCGATCCATATGTACGTTGTAACTTATTATTGTGAAGAATCTTCTTAGAGTTAATACCTTATCTACAACTTTAAGACATTGTTTAAGATGTCTTTGACAATATTTTTGTCCGAAACATAGCATAGTCAAATTAAGACAATTTATAGCAATTTATTTATCACCTGCTCCGTCCTTACGCTCATTCCATCGAACTTGAATCCTCTTTTAAAGAAAGCAGAACAGTCTCCAGTATATCCACTTAGACAATACTCCTAAATATATAGTAGGTTCCACTAACAGCTCAAGTATACCCACTTAGACAATACTCATAAATATACAGTATGTTTCACTAAACAGCTTTAGTATATCCACTTAGACAATACTCCTAAATATATAGTAGGTTCCACTAAACAGCTCAAGTATATCCACTCAGACAATACTCCTAAATATATAGTAGGTTCCAGTAAACAGCTCAAGTATACCCACTTAGACAATACTCCTAAATATACAGTATGTTCCACTAAGCAGCTCCAGTATACCCACTTAGACAATACTCCTAAATATACAGTTTGTTCGAAAAAACAGCTCCAGTATACACAAATACTCCTAAATATACTGTATGTTCCACTAAACAGTCTCCAGTATATCCAATTAGATAATACTTCTAAATATACTGTATATTCCATTAAACAGTCTCCAGTATACCCACTTAGACAATACTCCTAAATATATAGTAGGTTCCACTAAACAGCTCAAGTATACCCACTTAGACAATACTTCTAAATATACAGTATGTTCCACTAAACAGCTCAAGTATACCCACTTAGACAATACTCCTAAATATACAGTTTGTTCCACTTAACACCCACTTAGACAATACTCCTAAATATACTGTATGTTCCACTAAACAGCTCCAGTATACCCACTTAGACAATACTCCTAAAAATACAGTTTGTTCCACTAAACAGCTCAAGTATACCCACTNACGCAAAATTCTTATCTGATAGATAGTTCTTACGAGAGACATCTAGCGGCCAAACTATCGTCCCCCAAAGTACGTGAACAACACGACCACTGTTTAAACATTATTATGGAGAGAACGGGCTCAGTATACCCACTTAGACAATACTCCTAAATATACAGTTTGTTCCACTAAACGGCTCCAGTATACCCACTTGGACAATACTCCTAAAAATACAGTATGTTCCACTAAACAGCTCCAGTATACCCACTTGGACAATACTCCTAAAAATAGAGTATGTTCCACTAAACAGCTCCAGTGTATCCAATTGGACAATACTGCTGAAGTCCATTTGTGCAGATTACACAGCCTTGCAGTTAAGTAAAGTTGATTTACAAGAAACTAGAGAATTGTATTCCTTTACAAAAGTATCAAAAACAGAGGACTAATTAAACATCTTCTTTCATATTCACAGTTTTATGTGTCTCCCTGTATATACATACGCGGATACAGGATTGCTCTCAATGAATGCGAATTCAGAGACAACTATATGGAACTTATACTACCGGCCTCCTTTTCTTCAGGATTCCTTGCAAATATGAACTTTTTTTCTTTTCTAAATTCCTTGCAAATATGAACTTTTTTCTTTTCTAAATTCCTTGCAAATATAAACTTCTTTCTTTGCAAAATTCATTGCAAATATAAACTTCTTTCTTTGCAAAATTCCTCGCAAACATGAACTTCTTTCTTTCTTTGCAAAATCATTATCTAAGCCATGTGAAGACCATATTCAATGGAGAAGACATTTAACTCGGGATCTTCATATTTGAGGAGTTTAAAGTCGTCTTTGCAGTCTTACTCTTTGTGGGTAATCATGTAGCAAAAAAGAAAAGATAAATGAAAACTTAACATATTAACGCACTAAATACATGAAATAAACCTTTTCGGTAAAAAATCTGTATCTTTTACCGACAACTAATATACGATTCTTTAAACATTTTCAAGCCGTGAATAGCTGCAATTTTCCAGCTAGGCGAGGAGGTCGCAGATAGAAAATATCTAACGAATCCGACAAAAGTAGAAACAAATTTTAAAATATCATAAATAATTCATTTAAAGTTTAACACCAACCTGACAAACCTTGGATTGATTCGCAGTCGACATTTTTCTATTTTCATTAAATAGAGTAATCTAGCAACAATAATTATTTAATAACTGTGATAAAATTAACTATTTTGTTAACTTTTGTGATTAATCTTGTTGAACAATGTGATTATACAAAACGAACGTTCGATTAAGCATCGGACCTACTCAATACACACATCTGACAAATAAAAAGTATTCATTGGACTAACGAAAATTTACATAATTTAAGGCAACAATATCAGTAAAAGATCTTACGATGCCATACAGCAGTCAGAAATCACAGCAGGTTCGAATTGTATCGTAGATCAAATGTTTCCGAACATCATTCTTCAAATACTCACCGATATTTTGATCAGCTTAAAAACATAAAAAAGGATGAAAGCATTATCACATTATTTACTAATTTTGAATTGAAGAATGTTTGAAATCAAGGGTTTTGTTTTCTGGTTTAAAAGTAACAAAAAAATAGAAGTGAAAACATGGCTCAATAACATTATTACTAAATCTAAAGGTACTGTTATAGTAATTAAAAGTGACTCTTTATGCCAATTTAATAATGCCCGATTCACAAGAGTACCCGTGACAGTTTTGTCTCGTCAAGTATGAATTAGATATAAATGTTCATAATTTTCAACTGTGTTCATTTCCCTTGCAGGTAAACATGGGAATTTTCAAAATCATATCTTTCACATTATTTATCAAATAAAGGTTTCTAAGGTACTATTGTGAATCGGGCATTGCTACCTTTGCATGGAAGGTCACTAGCAATGCGACTTACAGTCACTTTAGAATGATTAACAATTTAAGGTTACTGATGTACACTTGTTTGGATAATACAGTTATGATGGTCCGATCTATGTTGGAATAGAACAGGAAAGAAAAGAAGAAAATAAAGAATGATTGATGTAGTATGGAGTAAAGAATATACAAATTGTGAACCTACTATTCAGATATCCAGGAGTAATATTATCCAAGCAATCATAAACTAGACATAATGTTATCCAAGCAATCATAAAATAGACATAATGTTATCCAAGCAATCATAAACTAGACATAATGTTATCCAAGCAATCATAAACTAGGCATATTGTTATCCAAACAATCATAAACTAGGCATATTGTAATCCAAGCAATCATAAACTAGACATCCAAGCAATCATAAACTAGACATAATGTTATCCAAGCAATCATAAACTAGACATAATGTTATTGAGCCATGAAGAAAAGTTTTAAGTTCTTTTTTTCGGTTTTAAACTTTTTAGCGATATATTCTTAATGTGCTAGTTGTTATAATAATAATAATAATGATGGCGTACATATGACAATATAAATTTAGATAAGTGTCGGAATTTGTTCCGTTGATCAAGAACTTTCTCCAAAATTTAATCTTCCGGATTCTGTTTCTGTTTCAGTTTCTGTTCTAGCTTCTGGAACTCGGTCAGTTTAATCTATTTCAGTAACAGTTGCAAATATTCTTCATCAAATATATTGTTTATTAGTGTACAATTTCACATGTACTGCATTGAACAATGAACGTTAAAATGTCTGCCATACTTGCAAAAATCGTTAAAATGATGATAAAAGAAAAAAGTTTATCAAAAAAAGTATTTTTTGTACAAAGAGGACATTTCGAAAAATGCTTCAACTCAGAATTGATTCTGGCAACACAACCACAACCGAGCTTAAGATTAAAAACTAGCATGAAGTCCTATTACATTTTCTAAACATAGCTTCTAAACTTGTGCCCGAATGTATGTATTTTGTAAATCTATGAATAAAGATCTCACATCTGTTACACCTCGTCGGTTTGATCAAATACTTGTTCTACAGAAACAACCTAAAAATTAGATCCACGTCATGTTTTAAACTATTTATCATTTAAAGGGGAAGAAACTTCAGGGGACGAAAGTTCAAAACCGTGCTTATATATTCCAAATCTGACACTTTGAGCAGAAATGTTACAGTAAACGTTCTATACCGTGTCTTGGGAAAATCTAAATACTCTGTTTACAACATATTTATAAAGCATCAACAAGTGTAAAGTCTGGGCTAAATCACGGTTTGTAACTTTCTTCCACTGAACTTACAAATATCCATTCCAATAAATGTTCATCCGAATTCGAGGGAATACTTCCAAGCTCCTATCTCAAAATGAATATACTAAGTCTCTGTAATTTTAAAATAGATTAAACATCGCGTCTTAAATCAGACATTCTGCCAGATTACCAAACACAGCCTTTCAGCCTAGCCCTCGCTATGTTGGTTCGCAGTACACATATTTAATTTCCGGTTAAAAAATTTCAAATTTTTTTCTTTCTTTTTTTCTCATTTTTATGCTTTAACTTGATAAACCATTTAGAGATTATAAAGTTTTAAAATTGGTCAGTAGTCAACAGTTCCTCATCCTGAGTACCGTTTGATTGTTTATCATTACTAAGCATGTAACCATGTGATCAACTTTGGAAACCGCATTACCTCAGGAATGTAGAATTGAAGCATATTTTGAACTCCATTTTTCAGAGTAACTACACTAGAAGGACAAGAGGTGCAGGAGCCCTGAAAATAAAAATGAAATATTATCTTGAATATTATTCGAAAAGATGTTTTTTACATCTGTTATTTTTCATTAATTGTTAAAAATTCGTATGGACTTGGAAAACCTTAAAATATAAACTTTAAATTATCAAAAAAGTGATAGTTCTAAATTTCTCCTATGTTCTTTAAGGAAAAAAACAAATTAAGCTAAAAATGACAAAAAAATCAACAAAAATATGCGGCAGTGTACCTGCATTTTTAGTTTAACGATTCCATCTTCAAATCCTGCGTACACAATATCTCCACCATCCTCCTATAGTACAACTATTTACTTTCACGCATTTTTTCATGAAGCATTTCACATAGATTCAGCCAGCTTATAAAAAGTCTCATAACATTTTAAAACAATGGGCTTTAGTTTTATCGCTCTAACTCTCTTATGCTTTTCTGTAGCCCTTTACATGTATATTTTAACCCTTTAAAGCACTTGTTGTTAGCTTTAGTTTAAAAGAAGTTATGGGCAAAATTCTCATCGGTTTTGTTTGAGAGCTTGCGACTTTTAGATCACAGTGATTTTTCCATGTCCTTTAGATGATAACTACACAGCGTGACTGTGCAGCATTACAGATAAGTATTTAAAACGACAGTAGGTAGTTCAGCGGCCTAGCTCAAACCCAGTGCTTAGGATCCATTTGATTTTGATGCGTATCTTTAAGATTTACTGAATTTTTTTAACAAAAAAAACATTTTCAAATTTTTTGTTTTATTTTTTTAGCTTATTTTTATCCTAAAACTTGATGAACCATTCAGAAATGAGGAAATTTTTATAATCTCTCTTTTTTCAAAAGTTCAGATTTGAGTTTAGGATTAAAAAAGTTTTTTTTGTGCAGTTTTTGGTTGATATTTTACCCCTTGGAACCGGATCCGTTGATCCGCATATTTTTGCGGACCCGGATCCAGGAAGCGAAAATCTTGCGGATCCAACGGATCCGGATCCTAAGCACTGCTCAAACCAATCAATTTTGATCTCCAATGTCACAACTCCTACTCTTTTCAGACTAAATCCAACTTATTAATTGAAAATTAAATCATGATTTTGAACTAGCACTTTTGTACACTTGTGAAGTGTACAATGGCGTAAGTAAATGTGAAGTGTGCAATGGCGTAAGTAAATGTAACAGTTTACTAAATATGTACGATTAAATGTATGTACCTTATAAGGGCTGTAAGCGTAATTTCAAGTGACCCTGCATGCAAAGATGACAATGTCCGATTTACAACTTGAAACCTTTATCTGATCAATAACAAATAGGTTTAACAGTTTTTATTTCTGATAAGTCTTGTATGTATTCCTTTAAGTTACGCTTACTGTCCCTTTAACACAATTGCAGGAAGTATCAGATTGGTGATATTTCTAAAGCATAAACTTTACCTGAACAGTTGGACGAATTCTGGTATCTAGAAGCTCTTTAATCATTGCAACTGTATCATCATCATCATCTAGATATATATTTAAATATACTTGGTTTCTTTGTTTTCGGTCTGTTTGTAGTCAGTCGGCAAAACGGATAAAGCAATCCGAGCTGAATGAAATATCCTTAAACCCGATCACTGAATCTGTGTATCTAATGGACACGCTTTTGATTTTCTTCTTAAGCCGTTCTTTCTTAGATAAAGTAGAGAACAATCAAAAACCGGGTTTTTAAAATTAGAGAGTCCCTCCCGTTTCTGTATATAATCTTAAATGGCGCGCAAAATTTCAAATTTATCGGCTTCATATATGCGACTCTGATTGGTTAAATTTTATACACTTTTCAGGATACATGTAGAAGATTTGGTTAGTCTCGATATTAAGAAAAAGAGAGGATCAAACATTGATCTCGATATCCACTATTCTAAAATTTTCAGCTCCGGTCAAATTGTTTTGTGTGACCTCACATGACCCAAGGGAAAATTTATGGCCCGTGTTTTAATCATTTCAGCCCAAATGTTGAACTACTTGCAGATGCATTGACATTTCCGTGATTTGAATGAATATAATATTCATTGCTTCATAATTTTAAGAGAAGACTATATTCAAGAATGAATAGTTTTTTAGAGTTTACTCTCCTGAGTCTTCATTTTAATACATTTTAGAATTTAATTAATTGCGCCTTACTTTCGTAAATCAATAATTTCCAATGTTGCAGCATTGCTTACATTAATTAACATTGCATGGGGATAAAGGTAAAAACGCCAAAAAATTGGAATTCCTTTAGATGCTTAAATCCACACATGAAAGCTTAATAATCTGTAAAACAATGTAAAAAGCTATAGCAAATAAAATAACATTTAATAGCTCATTTCATTACAATGAATTGGGGTTCGAAGCGCCCTGGATTTATATTTCTTATAAATTTCATTAGAATTTTCCAAAATATAAAATAAGCAGTTAAAGGTCATAATAATTAGGAATATAAGTTAATTACCTAATATCTCGGTATCTCCGCTAGTTTGAATATCTGCACTTATCACCGGAAGTCCGCTGCTAAAGAAATCCATGATGGTGGCAAATATTTCCGGTTTCATTACTCTCCACTCATATCTGCAATAAAGGTCTGATATGATCATTAGCGAGAAGAAGTTTCACCAGGATGACAAGTGAACTACTTTTCACGACACACTTGGGATAAAGACCAACCTTGTCTAGTTTCACCATTTTTCTGTAACTATTAATTTAAATAAAAAATAATTTGTAAACTCACCCATCTTCATCATGTTTTGTGACAGTAATAAAATTAGGTCCAAAGAAAACTCCTTTAACTCCTTCAATTCTAAATATTCATAAAATGTTCAGTAAATCTTAAAAAATCTTTTATCACAAAAGTGTCACAAAGAATTCAATACTAAGTCTTGTGTACATTTTTACTAGCTTTATCATAGAAATCAGCGGCACACATATTAAATTAAAGCAGTCCCAGGAGCGACAAAAAATTATTGTTTATACCACATTCTTATCGGATTTACTACGTAGCCATTTATTAACATTAATTCTTGATATTGTACAGCTAATCTATTTATCAATTCTCGATATTGTAATTGTAATAATAATGATTGAAACCTGCGACACCATCTTCCGAAGATTGATTGAATAAGTATAAATTGTAATTGTAATAATAATTATCAAAACCTGCGATACCATCTTCCGAAGATTGATTGAATAAGTATAAATTGTAATTGTAATAATAATGATTGAAACCTGCGACACCATCTTCCGAAGATTGATTGAATAAGTATAAATTGTAATCGTTGGCGTAACTTTTAAAATATAATATTGAAGAAAATGAAAAAAGTTATGAAAACCTGAAAAGAAGTTTGGCAAGAGGACTCCCCTTAGCAGCAGCAAGGTTTGGTACATCATAGGTTCCTCCACCCTCCAGCACCTCCACACCTTTAAAATCTCGATTTGGAATTTTTAATAATATTCTTCTACATGACATATGACACACAAAAGCACCAAAAATAAATTCGACCTTCAAAAATGTTATCGTTTGAAAATTCGTTTTGTTTATCTTAAAATTTAAAGGAATAAATATTTTTTTGACGTTCAATAACATTAGTAATATTTTTTGAGGACATAAACTCTCAAATTAACAAAAGAGATTTTGAGTTTGAAGTAAGTTTACCTGGCAAAAATTTAAGGCTGGAAGGATTAGGAGTGTCTTGAGTCTGTATAAACATATTCCTTGGAAAAAAAAGTCAATTATTTCATCATTACTCAAAATAAAAACTCATTTTTTTCAATTTTTGAATCTTTGCATCATTAAGTTCCTTAATCAGAAGTTTAATTTTAAAATTATCTTATAGTGATTTGTTTCTTTATTAGGAAACAAAGATAATGTTTTTAAGAATTGAAAAGATTTACAATGCACTGGAGAAAAAATAAACTTTGGTTGGCAGTTTTTTTCTCTTTTCCCCCAATACATATCTTTTCCCCCCACTTCTGCAAAAACATCCTAAGAAATCGAACTTCACGCAAACATATCTAACATCAAAAAAGAAAAAAATTAAGAAAAATTAATGCACCCCGTTAAATGAAGAAATCTCGCCGATTTTCCATCGATCTGAAGTAATGAATCAATTCATGAATCAATCATTTCTTTAAATTATTGGGACTTTGCAGCTATCAATTAATACATCCGACAACCAATCAATCGTCTATTTCGTGAAATTTTTACTCAAATTTTTATTTTCAATCAAAAAATACTGAGACTACAAATTAAACTAATTAGTCAAGTCAGTGCTTAGGATCCATTTAATTTTGATGCTGATCCGGATCCAGGTCATTTCTTTAAGTTTTACTGAATTTTTTTAACAGAAAATAATTTTCAATTTTTCTTTATTTTTTTTTTCGCATATTTTTCTCTTAAAACTTGATGAACCATTCAGAAATGAAGAAATTTTTAAAATCTCTATTTTTTGATAAGTTTAGATTTGGGGTTTAGGAGTAAAAAAGATTTTTTTGCAGTTTTTGGTTGATATTTTACCCCTTGGATCCGGGGATCCAATTTTTGCGGATCCGGATCCAGGAAGCCAAAATCTTCCGGATCCGGATCATAAGCACTGAATCAAGTAACATCTGATCTTAACACCAAATGCGCGATTTCTGAGTTGGGCAAATTCGACGTGATAAATTTTCAAAAATTCCTAGATTCCAAACCTGTGATTTGTCAGAAGAGGGTTGTTTAAACGAAAATTTAGACTGGGATTAAATATTCCATATTTATTTGACATTGTGCGCACTGTAGTCATAGGGCGCATACAACGCGCAACCAGTGTCAGGGCGCGTATTCCTCTTTGAGCGCTCATTTTTAATCTGAAAATACATAAAACTAGTGATTCACGTTTATGAATATATTTGTCTAAAATTTTACAATCTTTGGAAATAAATTGAGAAGCAGAATTTGTTTTGGTTGAAAAATAAAATGCAACAACATCACTACAACATAATTTATGTTCACATTTTCACAATATTAAAGGGACTGATGGAGTTCTTTTTATAACATGTTGTGAATTAAAATATTATTATAATGCTTTATGGGATAAATTATAGTTCTACTGACGAGACAATGAAAATCGAATTTTATCTCGCCGAAAAATCTTGGGTTAAAATTCAAGCCCTATCAAATAAATATCTAGTTTAAATCCAAGCATCTTAAATGTTGGACCACAAGACAGAACCAAGTAGGATTAAAGTGTTAAATAAACAAACTGAATCTATTTCTAGATTCACCAAAGAATAGAGAAAAATATAATTTATAAATTTCAAGTTTTCTGAATGTATTTTTATTAACGCGAGACATAATATTTCTATCAAATACTTGTGTATGTTTGAAACTTTTCGTTTTCAACAAAAAAAAATTACATTTTCGCTAAGAAAGTAAGTGATGATTTTTTCAGTAGACTAATACAAAGATCTTGAAAAATTTACATATAAGTAATAATTCTTCTATGGGATAAACGAATGGAGCTGTGTCGATTAATTGATCAACAGGCGCTTTTATTAATTTTTGAACATCAAGTATGACATCGATCTTTGCACGAACATACGGCATCGAGTGTCCTACGAGCGAAGACGTACAAAGAGCGTACGGTACAACTTTAGAGCACAACATTCAGTTTTTTTAAAACCCAGGATCAATTGATCAGCTGTAAACACACTGCATACAGAACACTGTGTCCTAATGATAGGGTTGTTAAAGACTTTTAGCGCAGTTTTACAATTCTTTCACGTGTGTTAAAATAAATACATTTTTTAAACAACAAAGAATATGTACTGATAAGGGATTGATTTAAAAATCATAAAGTCTACAATTTAACACGCTAGAAAGACATTTTTTTACCAACATTGAACTATTTTGAGTAAACCCACGGTCACACCACACGAAGCTGTCCCGAAAAATCCGGCACATTCCTCGGAGAAAAATCCGCAACAAACTCCGGAAAAGATCCGAAACATTGTTCGGAAAAATATCCGCGACATAATTTGGTGAAAAATATGCAAAATCATTCCGCTGCATTTCGAAGTTTTAAAATAAAGAAATGTTTTAGTTATGAAGTTTTAATATTTCCCGACTTTCGGTCATTGAACAATTTTTGACAATTACAGTTTTGTTACAGAATGTTAAGTCTTGTATATATTTGGATGAATAAAAAAATTGGAGCTTTGCAAAATATAATTATAATAACAGGAAAGTCTTTGGATTAAACTAACACGTAGTAGATCAAAGAAGAAATAGTCTGAAACATTGCAATTATCGAGGACAAAAAATCTTTAAATGATGACCGTTTGGCGTTCTTTTTTGAAAAATTTCAGTGCGGAAAGAAACTTAAAACTGACATAAAAAGAATATTTAAAGTTCAAAATATCGGAATGGTTTCACATATTTTTTACAGGAAACTTTCACTGGGTGGCGTAGAAATCATTGATTTAACACTAGATGAAGGGGTGATGAATATAAATAACCTAACGAAAAGTTTTTCTCAGTAAACTCAGATTAATTAAAATTCTGAGACCAATGATAAAGACATTAATTTAAGAATAATTAACGGTAGACATCGTCTCCTTCCCCATTATCAGACGCAGACGTTTCATCTTAGTCGGTGAGTCATCTTTCTGAACAAACAGACCGTTCTTCTCCACCTCAGCAGACAGGTGTCTCCTCTTGCCGAGCTTGATGGACTCCTTGTTGAAGGATATCTCCGGGTCTACCTTGATCTCCTCCTCAGATTCAATTCCTTCAACCCGGAGAACTTCGTACTCGTCACTCTAAACAAATGATAACCGTCAGGTCAGAGGATTAAATTAAGGATTAAATTAGTTTTAACATCCAGTGAAAATTCGTAAGCTATAAAACAAAAGTCGATGACAAATAAAAAGAAGAAAGGTTTTATCATCTTACATTTTCTTTAAACTAGAAATGGTGCTTTTGATTGCTTAAATTTGTAACTGTTAGAACAAATTTGTCTCTAGTTTGAAGATCAGAGTCTAAAACTAAAGAAGGCGCGAAAAAGTTATAGTTTGTAAGTTTTGTAAAATAATGAGTTGCTACTTAAATGTTCAACTTTCTCAATTAAATCTTGAAAGGAAACTTGAATTTCCCTGAGAAAATCTGAACCAATCAGAGAAATGGATTACGGAGAGATATTACGTAACCATCGCTCATCAGCTGTTTTTTAATCTTAAATAATTTACGTAACCTTAAACAAAACACAATTCCAGGTACAACCGTTTATGGGTTTACATTGCAAAAATTAATTAGTCTATCTATCTATCTATTAGGACATCCCAATAACACAAATGTTACCAGGAAACCACCCCTCCCGGCAACCCTCTGCCTCACTTAGGAGTACATGGGTCACAGAGTTAGCATGACATGCGCAATGATACTGTTATGCCCGAGTGGAAGTAGCCGAAGCCGTGAAGCCCCAACTATAGAGGCTTGTATCTATAGCCTGAATTGTAAGAGAATGTTAGGTTTATCCTTATTTTCCTCCGACTTTTGGCCGAATCATTCAATTAGATCTAAAATGTGAAATGTCTTCAATCAAGGTTTTAACTTTTAAAACCCATCAGGGTTAAAATTCAGGTTTAAATTAAGTCAGAAGTGGCATTTAAGCTGAAACCTAAAATTTAATTTGGAACTTTTCATTCTTCAGTTTTAGAATCTGGGAGAAAAAATGGAAAATTGGATTTTAAAAGGCTAGATTTTAATACCTTTTTATATACTTTTAACCAAAAAAAATCAGTATTTTCCCCTAAAACAGCGCGCGGGGGGGATTTTAGATTTTAAACTGATAAAAATCTTAATTTATATTTATTTAATTCAATTTTTCTTGAATTCAAAGAAAGAGAAAAAATGCTGTGCTTAACAAATGTAATGTCTATCCATACCTTGTCTTCACCCCAGCCGAGGATAACCTCGTCTAGAACAGGAGACCTCTTCCTCAGTAGTAGCTTAACCCTGAGGGGCGAGTTCGGGGGTAGAGGAGTGTGAGGAGGGGAGGGGGAGGGAGAAGGGGAGAAGGTGGAGGAGGAGGGATGGGTGGTCCTTTCCGAGGGATCATCAGGAGAAACTTCTTCTTCTAAAATAAAAGAAAGTTATTGAATCTGGAAACTAATACAATAATACTGTCAACATAATTTCAATGACCGCGTATTAAAGAAACACATGACATATTCACACCAGTACCCTGAACACCTCTCTCTTGAAACGTTATGAAGTTGAATTCTGTCCATATGGTTTTAAATATTTGCTGCGTAGATGCGCAAGACCTTTAATGTGGATGCATTTAAAATTATTACCTGGATCTGTATCCCTGGATATCTGATTAAGTTCCCGGAATGAATTCTCTATATCCTGCTGGTTAAACGTTCATGTGAAATCAGTCCCGCAAACAACATTTTAGGGATAATTTCAAAGAGTTGAATCGAATCGAATCGAATCGAATCGAATCGAATCGAATCAAATCGAATCAAATCGAATCAAATCGAATCAAATCGAATCAAATCGAATCAAATCGAATCAAATCGAATCAAATCGAATCAAATCGAATCAAATCAAATAGAATCAAATAGAATCAAATCGAATCAAATCGAATCAAATCGAATCAAATCGAATCAAATCAAATAGAATCAAATAGAATCAAATCGAATCAAATCGAATCAAATCGAATCGAATCGAATCAAATCAAATCAAATCAAATCAAATCAAATCAAATCATATTAAATCAAATCAAATCAAATCAAATCAAATCAAATCAAATCATGCCCTACTTTGATCATGAAGGGACTTAACTAACTTTTACAAACTTATATAGGAAAGTACCTATCAGGTAAAAAAGCAAAACAAGTGCGCGTTTTAAAAAATTTAAGAAGAATATAAAAATAAAAAATTTGTTTGTTTGAAACAGGAATGATTTTATATGAACTGACCCTTTGAAGTCTATCTAGTTTCCGTAGAGTTGAAGAATAATTACGCCTAGCCTCAGCAGATCTAGTATCTACACTCCGCCGGGTCTCAACAGTCCGCGTAGAACGCCGGGTTTCTGTCCTCGAATTGTCGAGGTTCATCCGGCGCACACCGTTCTCCAGAGCGGCTCGAATCCTTTGCCTGACCTCCTGATTCTCAGCCGAGCCTCGACTATCCTCCAGTTCCTAAACCAAAGAGGTTTCAAAACATTTTACAACCATAAATGTCACATTATGTTATTATCATGTACTACACGTATGAAAAGTATAAAAAGTATTTTTAAAAAGAATAAAAAGCATAAAAAGCATTAAAGCATAAAAGCATAAAAGCATAAAAGCATAAAAGCATGAAAAGCATGAAAAGCATGAAAAGCATGAAAAGCATGAAAAGCATGAAAAGCATAAAAGCATAAAAGCATAAAAAGCATAAAAAGCATAACAAGCATAAAAGCATAAAAAGCATAAAAAGCATAAAAAGCATAAAAAGCATAAAAAGCATAAAAAGCATAAAAAGTATAGAAAGTGTAAAAAGTAAAAAGTATAAAAAGTATAAAAAGCATAAAAAGCATAAAAAGCATAAAAAGCATAAAAAGCATAAAAAGTATAGAAAGTGTAAAAAGTAAAAAGTATAAAAAGTATAAAAAGTATAAAAAGTATAAAAAGTATAAAAAGTATAAAAAGTATAAAAAGTATAAAAAGTATAAAAAGTATAAAAAGTATAAATAGTATAAAAAGTATAAGAAGTACAACAGGAATAAGTTCATGATTAAAATTTTGATAAGAATAAGATTACGTAAAACCAGAAAATTATGAGAAAAAAATAGCAGGGAAGAGCAGGTCACAGCAGTAATCTGCAAGTTGGTTTTTGTATGCAACAATTTTCATTGAATCCCACTAAGCTTAAAACGTATTGATGTAGGACAATTTAAAAACCAACTCTTTACAAAGGAATGTCAAATTATAACAGTAATGTTTGAATCATTGGTTCAAATTATTAAGATAGTAAATGATACATATTCTACATAAAAATAAAGACATTAACCTGATCTGAACTGTAGGATACAGGAACACCATGATAAACCCTGCTAAGTCCACTAGACCAGTTTTCCCCTGCTTCTATACCGCTGTCGGAACCGCTGGATAGAGTATCATCACTAATACCACTTGAGGAATCACTCGGTACTCGTCCTCTTTCACACCGACGCACACCACTACACTGTATGTCCTAGGAAGAAAAAGATTGGCTATTTCGAAAAAGAACACTATCTGGGGAAACGAGCAAAACAAATCTTTTATTATTTTTTAGGAACACTTGGAGAATTTGATTTAGGGTGCCAGATTGAACTGGTGGGGGAATCAGCACCTGACTGAGTCCTTCTCTCGGATGTCGGTCTGGGGATCACACATTGGGGGTCTTTCATGATCTTAGTCATTTCATTTCATTTCAATCCAAGCTCGGATATTATTAATTGAGCAGAAAAATCGACGTTGTTCATTTAACTATTTAACTTCCAAATCCCNCCCCCCCCCCCCACCGAAAAAAGAGGAAATTCACCTTTAGAACTTTCTTCCCTGCCTCCACTTTTCTCTGCTCTTCGCACTGCGCGGCGCGTCTTCCTGCTGTTGCGCGCAGTGACCGGACGGTAAGCGTATAGTCACGTGACACGCAGGAAGCGACCGGAAGGGATTCCAGTTCGCGGAGTTCAGAAGCGTTTGTTACGGCAGGCTGGTGAGCTTTGTCCTTGTCTGATGGAGGATCTGAGTTTGAGAATACTAGAGGATTCACTTCCTTTGCTCCCCCTGCAAACAAAATCAATTTATATGTAATATTTCATTCTAAAAGTTGTGAGGGAAAAAAGAATCTATCTTCCTTCTATTCAGAAAAATCAAGATGGATTCTTCTCTCCCTCAAAGGTCAAGAACTCATAGGATTGTATAATAAAAAATGAGACCTATTTGAATTGTGTGTGTGTCTAAAGAGTGTCCGGCTCATTGTTTTCGGCAATGTTTTTGGCCATGTTTTGAAACTTAAGTGAAAAACATTTACAAAAAATATTTAGTATAAATGGGTCTAATTATTAAGTTTCCTAAAAAAAAGGTTAATATTTACCTAAAAAAGGCTGTGTGTTAATCTGATGGTTTTGTTGCAGTGTGAACCCCTGAGCTATCATGAGTTCAGCGTCGTATTTAGTTCCACGAAATCCTCGTTCCTTCAGCTGTTTATATGTTACAGCAGACTCAGGGGGACTCACCGTACCTACACAGTACACACAGGTCAAATTAGCCCATAAATCAATTGATCAAACCATTAATCTATCAGCAAATCAATCCACCAGTAGAAAAATCCATGATTCTATCGATCCAACGATACATCAGTAAACAATCCACTAGTTAAAATACCCAAGGGTAGGCCATTAGAGAATTTTTTACCGTACAACATTTCTTCTGGAATGCACTATAAACTCGGTGTCGGTGGTTTAAAACTGGTTTACATACAATTTTATTAGACCTATGTCGAAACAATAATTTACAGTTTCGACATGAGCGGAGGAGAGGGTTTTGATAAATATTTAAAAATAATGAATTAATTCACCTCGCTCCATTTTATCTTAATATTTGTATCTTTATAACTCTGGACTGTGCCTAAGGTTTGAATACTGGGTTCAATTTCATGTTTCGATTTAAGTCCAGTTTCGGTTGAGTTTGTTTTAAAAAAACTACAGAGCGTCCCATATTATATTAGATTATCTCCAATCTTTAACGCCAAAATACGCACATACTACTCAAAAAATCTAGCATTTTCTGCAAAAAAAATGATTCATTCATCTTAAATTTTCTGATTTATCCCACAAATTGTAATTTAGACCCATTGACGAGGTCTAATTTGATGTGGGACACCCTTTAGTATACAATTGTACAGCCACCGAAAATGAGTTCATTGTATACTACGGAATTAGGTGTATTGTGAGTACAAATTTCTCTATTGGCCATTCCTTAGCTTGAAAATACCTTTAAGTTAATTAACCGTTTTATCAAACCTAAAACATTCCCTTGGTTGTACCGCGTTCACCAATCAAAATTAGAGGCAAGGTTCATGAATTATGATCGGACAAACAAACAAACAAACAAACAAACAAACACAAAGTACTACTATATATGTATAAATTACCTGATGAAACCGGACTGGCAGATCTACTGTTGGAACTTGAATTAGAATTACTAGTCTGTAGATTAGAGCAGGCTGTTGCTAACTGTTTTGGTCGACGCAATCTATAAAAAAAAATATTATGAACCTGTCTATTTTTGTTGTCAACAATTGAAATACTATAAGCTAGGGCTCACCGAACAAACAATGTAAGTTCTGAGTATCGTTCAGGTAATTCTAAAACAGGAGTTACTGACCAGAACTAGAAAAATCCAATTCTCTAGGCTCAAAGACTAGTTCAAGGGTATTCAATCTAACTCTTCTGGATTCAAATTAATTTAAATGCATGGATTTAATAGAATGGAAAAAAAACGATTTGAAGATCAAACTTTGTAGTGATTAAAATGATGACGTTTTTCTTTGAACAATGATGGTAATTGAACTTATTTCTGATCGATGTGCTAGATATTGTTGTTTTTCTTGCTAGAAAAGTGTTCGATTACAAAACTTCCTTCATATTATTTCTGAAGCAGAAATGCGTGAGAAACTTGTACCACAGTTGAGAAATTGATCAACTTTTAAAGAGAAGAAAAAACCCTTCTTAATCAAACAAAGCTTTAAGGGTACCGTTCATTCAATAGACGGAGAACATGTGAAATTACGTTTCAAGTCCCTTTAAATACCAACTGAAGTCCTCAAGTGTTAACACCTAACCTGAGATCTGTTTCTCTTAACCTATATCCGTTCTCTTTCTCCGGTGAGTTGGCCAGCCCGCTGAATGCGCCGGTCTTCCGTCGCTCACAAGTCTCACACTCACAATAACAATTATTGTCTCCGAAGAAGTCCTCTCCGTACATACAGGTGATCTCCTCTCCGGGAACTATATCACGTAGAACCTAAATATCAACTTCCATTAATCTCATATTTCCACGAATATTCAGTTGTATTTCAAAAGACAATTTTTCCATCCTTTTTGATAATTTTTCCTATTAAGAAAAAGGTAAAACTGCTGTTTGGGATGGGAAGGAAAATATTTAACTGCTGTGTTTAGGTCAGGATTGGAAGGAAATGCAGAGCATGTAAGTGAGCATGTTGTTAAATGTGTATATATATATATATGTGATTATAAAAGAAAAAGGTGAGTGTGCCCTGTGCATGTTGTCAGTACAAAATAATTAAGTTAATGTCAATATTGATCTATGTCGAAAGATCAATATAAGGAGCGTGTACGAATGAATATTCTTCAACAAGTGTAATAATATTTCCATTCTTTAGTGCTCGGAGCGTGTAAGAATACACATTCTTTCACGGTCTGAGCGTTAAAGAATGAAAATTCTACACCTACAGTGTAAGAATACGCATTCTTAAACGCTAGGAAGCGAACAACATTAAAACTGTTCCTCCTGAACCGTAAAATAATAGAAATTTTTACACGATAGGTTTACTACTATGGAACCGAGCAGATATAATATATAACTACTTACTATCTACGTACTTCGTAATGTTTAGAATTAAATGAAATTCATAAAACCACAGAAATGTGATGTTAGGCTTTGGAACAGGGTAATCAACATAGAATGAGACTAATAACGATAAGAAACTCGTAGAAATTGGATTGTAAGAATTAAGGCTGAGTTAATTCCGTCGTCTAAAAGTCTTATCCATTATGGGTAAACCTGTATAATAACATTAATGTAAGAATTACTATAACCAACCTTGACACAGGCTCTATCTCTCCCAGTTGCTACAAACTTGCAGTTAGGTCTGCAGTCGTGGTTGATGTAAGCCGCTGTTCCCAACCACAACTGGGCGCAGTTTTTCCGACAGGAGAACATGACAGAGAAGTCATTCTTCCCTTGAACCAGCAGCATACGCTCCTCCTCCTCAGACAACTCAGCAATACAACCTGCAATCAATCAATCAATCGAACGACCAACTCATTATTTAAACGAACAGTCAAAAAGTCGAACAATCGAACAGTATATCAATCGAGAAGTACATCAATCGAACAGTACATCAATCGAACAGTACATCAATCGAACAGTGAGTCTATCAATCAATCAGTCAGTCATATAAAATGTCAATCAATCAAACAGTCAGACAATCAATCAATCCGCCAGTCAATCCATCAATCAATCAATCAAACATGTCATGGATTTATTCTTTCATTTAATCAGTTAATTAAAAAAACTCCCGATGATAAATTTTGTTTTGTCATGTATTAACTTTCTTTTTCAGTTCTTATTTCAATTCGTGTGACCCTGTATTAATTGTTTCATCAATAAACCGATATATAAGCAATCTTTCAATAACATATCAACCCCTAACAGCTTCATTAATAGAATAAACTACGATATAAGTAAATTGTGCTTCATTTTTCAAATTTATTAAAAAATTGTGCTGTTAAAAGGACCGTTCACTTATTTGGGTAATTTCAGGGTAAACTAAACAGCCTATTCGCTCTTGATTAGCAATGGTCTTACTTTTCAAAGACAACTGTGGCCTGAGAAAAATCCGATTTTTCGTTCAGAATTCGAGCGAAAAGGGACGGTCCCTCTCTATAGACACTAATTGATGTTTTCTTCAGTATGTTGTGAATCAAAATAAATTTCGAATATAAAATTAAACTGTAGTATCTGATCGTTAATTGTAAATGTCATTATTTTTTAATTTTTGTTGTTTTTTAACTTTCTATTTCTAAAATAACACTATTTTATCGCATTCAAAATTGTGTATTGCCTGTGTAAAAAGCTGAATTGAACGCGGCATGACAAATGAAAAGTTGTGCACATACGCGAACAAATCTACAAAATCTATGAGCCAAAATACGAGTAATGCTTAATTGATTGTCGTAGAGACGTCGTCTTTGTAGGCATATTTTTCATGTTTTAATACGAAAAACGTAAATTTCTTGCTAACTCAAATATCAAAAGTTTTCATATTTTAGTTCATAATAAAGAACACATAATGCCATTAAAATATAATAAATTTAAATGTTTTTGGGCTGCTGTTACTGAAAAAAACATCAAATAGTGTCTATAGAGAGGGACCGTCCCTTTCAGCTCAAATTCTGAACGAAAAATCGACTTTTTCTCCGGCCACAGTTGTCATTGAAAAGTAAGACTATTACCAATCAAGAGCGAATAGGCTGCTTAGTTTACCCTGAAATTACCCAAATAAGTGAACGGTCCCTTTAAGACTACCAGGATATTGTGCGATTAAAAGTACATATTTGCCTTAAAGAAAAATCTAAAATATTCAGGACAAGTCTGGAATAAAATCTAAAATATTCAGGACAAGTCTGGAATAAAATCTAAAATATTCAGGACAAGGCTGGAATAAAATCTAAAATATTCAGGACAAGTCTGGAATAAAATCTAAAATATTCAGGACAAGTCTGGAATAAAATCTAAAATATTCAGGACAAGTCTGGAATAAAATCTAAAATATTCAGGACAGGTCTGGAATTAAATCTAAAATATTCAGGACAAGTCTGGAATAAAATCTAAAATATTCAGGACAAGTCTGGAATTAAATCTAAAATATTTAGAACAGGTCTGGAATAAAATCTAAAATATTCAGGACAAGTCTGGAATAAAATCTAAAATATTCAGGACAAGTCTGGAATAAAAATGTCAAAAATTGCGTTAACTGAACTACAATAAGAACAGTGCAAAATTTTATGACATTTTCATGATTAATATTTGCGATCAAATATTTATTTTTAATTTCAACTGGATCTAATTTGACAAATCAATTTTAACATTAAATCTAAATACCAAAAAAGTCCAGTGAAGTGTTAAAGAATAATTTTTTTAAATAGTTTTTGATCTTTTCTTACCGATTAGAGAAGAAATTTGATCTCCCTTAGACCAATGTTTGGTTGCTACTACCCTGGCTCCCATCTGTCCTTCCATACTATATCTAGAAGAAAAAAATAATTATTTATCACAAACTAACCAAGCTTCTGTCCAAAAACTTAACTACTTCCCTTAAATATATTTTAGGCGATAATTCCCAACAATATTTTAAGAGAGAGAAATGATTTCCACGAAAATATTTTCTACTTGACTAATTTGAACTAATTTGAAATGAAATCTGAAAAAGAGGTCCCGTTATGAACCCCCCAGACCGCCGCCAGGCACAGGAAGCACCGTCACATCCCTGCTCTAGCTGAACCTTTATACCCTCAACAATTATTCTATTGTCATAAGATAAAAAGGAGATACATTCCAGCCAGTGGCTCATCAATTAACTCCATTGGTTGGTTGTATCAGTCAACCCTTTCATTATAAGAAGAAACAATAGTATTTTAAACGAACTATTCATCCTTGCTAGCAAAAATAGTAGAAATATCTTTTAAGGCTAGCAATAAAGGATACCCCCCCCCCATAAATCTTATTTTAAAGTAAAATATAAACAAACAAAAACAAACCTGTGACAAGGTTCAATATTGAAACCAGAGTCTCTGTGAAACCATTGAAGATATCTGTAAACATGTTCCCGTAGAGCTTCTTGATGAATCTTACTCTTCCTTTACAACAATATAAATCAGTCAATCACTCAGGATTCTCAATTTTGGGGATGTGAAGTTGCTTAGATATTGAAGATTTAAAAAGAAAAAAGATGTAAAATAGCGAGGCATAAAATTGCATTTTTTTTATCTATATAAAAAAACAAGACATTCGTATATATAAATGTTGCTGGACTGATTGGGCTGAAATGTTTTGTGGACAGGGGTGTTAAAGGCTAACAAAAATTTTCTTCAAATTTTTTATTCAATTTTTTATTCCACGGGCAACGCCGGGCCCTTCAGCTAGTATTAAATATTACCTGTTGTACACATTTCGGAGCCAATCACATTCCATTAACAGTTTCCAGGTTTTCGTGTGGTTTTGATGCTTCTGGAACTCCTAGGAAAATTATATTCAAATTATGACCAATATAAATTGAGGTTACAAATGCTCCTTTTCTAGAATAGCTTCTTTAATAACAACCATTAATTTTTTATAACAGAACTAGTTATGATTTAGAGAATATTGATTCTTTCAAGGTCTCTCCACGTGATTTTAACTGTCACTCTATTGAAAGAGGGACGAGACTTTCATATTTACATGTTTTTATAGCTTAGAAAAATAAAAATGTATTGAAAATTTCCTCCACTACCTCTGCAGCAGAAATCCGCAGGCAACTTTTGTGGAGAAACCAATAGTGATCTGAGCCCACGATTTCAAAAATTCGGAAAATATGGCACGGGTCTTAGCTGTCGCTGGGCCTTATTTACGGTTTGAGCTTTCGGATTCAAGCTGCATCTTATTTTCAACAGCATTGAGTTCAAAAAACCGGCTTAATATTCTTTTTGGCGGATTTTCATGGTAGGAATCGGCGCATTCCGGGTTTTTTGAGAACAATACTCAACATTGAGCCTTATTCTCCACTAAAACCAACTAAGTTCGGTTTTATTTTCATTGGGCCTAACTCCTTAAGTCGAGCCGAAGATCTTGCAACTGTCAATCACGTGACACAAGCTGTCGTCAGAGTTGGGTCTATAAGTCGGGTTTGAGGAGTTGCAGCTCGAAACGAAGTTTTTAAATCACGGGCTCAGATAAATCTTTTCAAGGTACCGTAATCGTAACTAGTCCGGGTGTGCAACTCAACAAATTGAGAGGCACATGATAAATAACGGCTACACTCTTCAGTCCATTTAATTAAATCCTTAGTTAGCGTATGCGAAAAATTAAAGAAACCAAAATAAATTTGCAAACCTGTATAGCAGATTTAAGATGTTGTTGAGCAGCAATCCCTGGTGTACGAAACCTAGAATTTAAAGTCCTTTTAAATAGAAGTTTCTAAATCAGGCGATACTTGCATTTTTGGTCGCAGTTAAGTTAATTCAGAGATACTAAATAGAACGTTCAAAAATTAACATGGGCATTATTAGAATAGCGTAAATATATTTTTAGAACATGTTGTGAATACATCGAGTATCAAACTTGTTTTTAAATTACAAAAACAGTAGCGAAGCGACTTTCTCAAAATGATAAATATATATAGGAAAACAATACTTCCACTTTCTCAAAATGATAAATATATATAAGAAAACAATCCTTCCACTTTCTCAAAATGATAAATATATAAGAAAACAATCCTTCCACTTTCTCAAAATGATAAATATATAAGAAAACAATCCTTCCACTTTCTCAAAATGATAAATATATAAGAAAACAATCCTTCCACTTTCTCAAAATGATAAATATATAAGAAAACAATCCTTCCACTTTCTCAAAATGATAAATATATAAGAAAACAATCCTTCCACTTTCTCAAAATGATAAATATATAAGAAAACAATCCTTCCACTTTCTCAAAATGATAAATGTATAAGAAAACAATCCTTCTACTTTCTCATATGATAAATATATATAAGAAAACAATCCTTCCACCGTCTCCTAACACATAATCTAGACTGGACAAACACCAGGCTCGAATATATGTAGAAGACGACATTATATAAGTCCATTGAAGCCAAGAGGATACATATTTGCCCAATTAAGATACATTAGTACACCTTGCAATACAAATTTGTGTCATTTTATAACGTAAATGTTTCCCCAACTCGCATAGTTTAACTGTAATGCTTACCCCACCTCGCAGGAATAATTTTAAAAACATTTTAAATGTCGTCATCATATTTCTGATATTCTCTCAGCCTAGTGTTTGTTCTGTCTGGATGATGTGCTAATTAAATACAAATTAACAAATTAACAAATTAACAAATTTAATATTGAGGTGAAATTGCTTATATGAAAACATTGCTGTCAATGACTAACCTGAGAGACATTTTGTGTGACGCAAAGCCAAGGAATGGATCAACTACAACGGCAGTCGCAATGTCGTCGTAATCCGACAGTTCCTTTGGGGTCATACCCACCACCCCTCCCACCGAACTCATTGCAGATCTCAAACTTTTTTTCTGAAATAATTTTTTTTTGTAATACAAATAAGATAGGAGGATTCGGGAGGTTCGATGAATAGCTATTACACTCATTACACTCGCAAAACTGAGGGTCTGTCCGATAGGGGGGGCTGGGGGGGGGTCCAAAAATCGTATACTAGGAAATTACCGCTCTAGAAGCAAACATGTTAACATTATACGATTATAGTGATGTGCAAGCGAATAATTAATCAGTACTTTAAATTTTACTCTTTTACAAGCAGCACACAGTATATTCTAGATATAATATAATTTTTCACTTTGATTAATTCCTGTTAAACAAGAGCTAAATATCTCAAGACATTTTAGAAATTGACAATTGTGAAAAATTATGTAAAGTTTCTCTGTTCCGCTCTGCTCAGCTGCGAAGAAAAACCTAGAATCGGAATATGAGAAGACTATAGTTTTATAGTAATCATCTGCACTCTAAACTTACAAAAAAGTGAAGTAATTGAAAATTTAGATTTAATATATTACCACGCTCAAAATGGTGCAAATTTAACACTATTTTTTAACGGACTATTTTCTTTGGTCACTGGTTGAAAGAATGGCCGACCAATGAGTGCTACGGATTTTGATCGAGTAGTTAAGCTTTCAAGGGCCTAGAACTATTTTATGTTTTGTAAGGGCGCAGGAATAACAAGGGCCTAGAACATTTTAGAAATTGTCCGTCAAATTTTATTGAACTTAATTAATTCTGAGAACAATTTTAAAATTTGATAAGATTCCATAAATTTCTTTGTTTCAGCAGCTATACTTTAGGCTTTATGCCCAGCTTCAGTTAGAAATGTTTTTCAAGTTGCAGCTACGAAATATACTTTCTATTTACAGACTTAAAAATCTAGTTGGAATATGAATTTAAATGCTTAAGGGATCGAGGTTATTTGGACAACTTTATTCATTCAAACAGACTTTGTTGTAGCAAACATGAACGTCCCAAATCTTAAACTATATTTTTAGCTCTTAAAAGATTTCGTTCGGTGTGAAATGAAATTTTTGGGACAGAACCGATATTATAAGAAATAAATCGTTAACAAATTGAAAGCAAACGTTAATTTTTTTTCATATTATGCTTGGATAAAACAAATTTTGAGGTAAATATTTCAAATGACTGTTAAGGTGCTTTATTTAGTTTGACCTGATGCCGTTAGAACTAACTAACTGGGCTTTTTGAACTATATTGGTCGTTTAAACTATTACGCGTAAAGTACCACGTATAGTAGTTCTAATGACCGAGGGGAGGAAGACCAACCACATCAATCTCTAGTCCGAACCACATTCTCCTCATTTTCTCGTCCGAACCACCTCGTCCATTCAATATTACTTTTTTTAAGTGTCTAATCCTTCCAGATAAAAACTATTTTTAAAGAATCGGGCCACGTTAGGGCATAAATGAAATATCAAATTTTTCTAAATCGAAAAAAAAAGTTTCAATTGAATTAAAGATTTTAAGTTTAATGTCTTTAGAAATGTTCACCTTTTTTACGCGCATTTTCAGATATTCCTGGTGTAGAATGCCGAAAATAATTCCAAGTTTATAGAACTTCAATCTTTTTTGTTAACTTTAGTGAAAACCATAGAATTTTTCCGGGTGTTTCCATGGGGAGAATTATAGGCAGAGGTATGCCGAATATTTTGCTATTTTTTTCATATCACGAGGGTTAGCCATTACGGAGGCAGAAGAGATTAAAGTTTTACCTAAATAAAGTTTGACATCATTCTCATGGGTTTGAAGATTCCAACATTCATAAATTAGTTCAAATGAGCAAAAAAAGTACAATTAAGCCAAAAAAAATTGTTTCAAATGGGCCAAAGAAATGAGCAAAAAAAAGTTTATATGAGCAATAAATAGTTCAAATGTATCAAAAAGATGGTTCAAATCATGAAGCAACTATTTTTTAGCTTATTTGAACTATACATTTTTTTGCTAATTTCAACTATTTTTTTAATCTGCATTTAAACTATTATTTTGCTGATTTGAACTTTTTTTTGGTTCATATAATTATTTTTTTTTTGCTCATTTGAAAGATTAGTTTTGTTTAATTTGAACTTAATTCAATTAGTCAATTAAACTACTTTTTTTCTCATTTGAACTATTAAATGCTTCACTTGTTTTGTTTTTTGGTCATTTGAATCATGTTTATTTTATTTCAATTTTTTCATGAAATATAAAACTTCAAAACTGCATATTTAATAGTTCAAATGAGTAAATAAGGTGTTGTTTGAACTACAGGAAATGACGTCATTACTCATTACTAATCAGTAGTTAGAATGAACAATAGTTCAAACGATCAATAGTTCAAACGATCAATAGTTCAAACGGCGGTAGTTCAAATGCGGATACACCATTTCTACGAGCGAGGGAAGGCAGGCGGCCATGAGCCACCACTATTTCCCCTTCCGTACCACCACATTTGACTATTCCGGGCAAAACTACTTTTTTAAATGGTATATTTAGGGCCTTTAAAGTGTGATTTTAAAAAATCAAGCCGCGTCACGCAATACATATATATTTAGATCTCAATATTTCAGTGTTAATATGTAATAACGATGATTTCTCTTAATGTAAACTGTAAAACTTTTTTTTTGCAAATCCAAATTCTGATTTTCACAAAAAATGGCTTATTTTTACAAGCAATATGAGTTTTAAAAATGACGCACTATAAAATAAACGTCAGTTTTGAAGGGAACCTTGTGTAAAAATGTGCAATGTGTTAAGAAAAAATTGCAAAAAACCCCGGTTTTTTACAAAATCTGTAACGCCTAAGTAATGACAGTAAATATTGTGATTTTTATAATATTTTCTTATTCTTCAGACTAACCTGAACAAATTGTCTCAGCTCCCTCAATACGAAAATTGACTTAGTTTACTTGCTAAAATTTAAATTAAACTACCTCTTTTTTTTACAATTTCAAACAACTTCTTTAAATGTCGTCTTTTAAATGTGATGGCTATTTTAGATAAAGAGACTGGTTGATGAGGTTGAGAGATGAGATGCTTGATGAGTGATTTTTCGTTGTTTCTATTATGTTTCACACATACAGGGTTACCCACAAAGGATGAGACTGTCAAGACGACATGAAACTCTAAATCAAGATTCCAAGGTTAAATTAAATCTTCTACCTTGAATACAATCTTTTAATAGCAATTATATATCTATTAGGCAAAGAAAGAAAGATGTTTACTATTGCAGAGAATAATAAATATAACTTCTCTGCAGTAGTCTCTGAAGTGTCATTCTTTGTGGGTAACCCTGAATGTCTGAACCTAACATTATATTTAAACCTATCAAATTTTGTTTTCTATAAAAAAGTTATGAGGAACGAAATTTCAATTGATTTGTAATGTGAGTGAGTGAGTGCAGGGGCGTACGAGGGGGGGCCGCGCCCCCCGACCCCCTCTACGCGTGCCCCACCTGAGAGTGAGTGAGTGAGTGAGTGTGAGTGTGTAAGAGAGTAGATTTGTGTTAAGTGTGTATGATGAGGTGAGGGAGTGCTGAAAAGAATGAATGAGTGATTGGATGAGGTGAGTGAATGAGTTATGAGGTGATTGGATGATGGGGGAGTTGGTTAATGAGTGATTTTAAGATGGATTTAGTATAATGAGAAAGTAATTGAATAATATTGTGATATTTGTGATATTTTAAGATGCAATACTCAGTCAAAGGGGATATATGGAGATGGCACATTTGATGTGGGGGGGGGGGCCTGCCTTCATTTTTGGTTCAAATCTTCCAATTTTTTGGCTACACGCCTAAACACGCCTAATTAGTGATCGAAATTCCTAAAATAAAATAAAATTGAATTTTAATGACCTCTAATGGCCTCTTATGACCTCGACAAATAGAAAATATTTTAACTATGGCTTTATGCATATCAAGCGAAAGCTAGGAACCAAGGGAATACAGTAGCAGCAACAAATCCAGTGTTTGACCTTCTAATGACCTCTAACGACCTAAATGACCTCCAAAAATGAAAATATTTTAACTATGGCTTTATGCATATCAATTAAAATCTAGGAACCCAGGGAATACAGTAACAGAAACAAATCCATTGTTTGACCTTTTAATGACCTCTAACGACCTCTTATGACCTAAATGACCTCCAAAAATGGGTAACACTTTTTACACAAAAACAATTTTGTATCAATAAAAATGTGATTAAGTACCCCCAAAAAAAGTAAATTCTTTAGTTTGCAACATTAAAATAAATAAATCAAATTGTGTCACAATAATTAAAACACTAGTGACACATGTTTCAAATAAACGTTTTATTGATTAAAGCAATCCAAATAGATTAATATGATGACAACACGCACTACTGTATTGTCTGGGTTCCTAGCTTTTGATTGATATACATAAATCCTTATTTAAAACATTTTCAATTTGGAGGTCATTACAGGTCGTTAGAGGTCATTAGAAAGTCAAACATTGGATTTGTTGCTGCCACTCGATTCTTTGTGGTTTACTAATGTTTGTTTGACATTCCTAAAGCCATATTTAAATATTTTCATGGAGGTTATTATAGGTCGTTTTAGGTCATTAGAAGTTCAAACACTAGATTTGATGCTGACACTGTATTCTCTAGTTCCTAGCTTTCGTTTGAAATACATACAATGGTTAAAACATTTTCAATTTGGAGGTCATTAAAGGTATGCTAGAAAGTCGAACACTGGATGCGTTGCTGCTACTGTATTCCCTGCGTCCTAGCTTTCTTTTCATATGCTTAAAGCCATAGTTAAAACATTTTTATTTTTAGAGGTCATTTTAGGTCATTAGATGGTAAAACACTGGATTCATTGCTGCTAGGGTATTTCCTGGGTTCCTATCTTTTGTTTGATATGCATAAAGCCATAGTTAAAACCTTTTTATTTTGGAGAGCATTTTAGGTCATTAGAGGTCGTTGGAGGTCATTAGAAAGTCAAGCACTGGATTCGTTGCTGCTATTGTATTCCTGGAGTTCCTAGATTTTAATTGATATGCATAAAGCCATAGTTGAAAGATTTTCATTTTTGGAAGTCATTTCGGTCATTCGAGGTCGTAAGAGGTTATTAGAAGGTCAAACACTGGATTTGTTGCTGCTAATGTATTCCTTGGGTTTCGAGCTTTCGTTTGATATGCATAAAGCCATAGTTAAAACATTTTCATTTTTGGAGGTCATTTAGGTCATAAGATGATATGCATAAAGCCATATTTGAAATATTTTCTATTTGTGGAGGTCATAAGAGGTCATTAGAGGTCATTAAAATTCAATTTGATTCAATTTTAGAAATTTCGATCACTAATTAGGCGTGCAGCCAAAAAATTGGAAGATTTAAACCAAAAAAGACCCCACCCCCCCTACATCAAATGTGCCATCTCCACCATCCCCTTTGTCAAAAATTTCATTGTAAAACAGTTTAAGAATTCAACACACAAAATATTAATCTTAAGTAGAATTCAAAAATTGGTTTGAGTTGTGCTTTTTTGCGTGACACGGCTGGATTTTTTAAAATCACACTTTAAAGACCCTAAATATACCATTTAAAAAAGTAGTTTTGCCCGGAAGTCAAATGTGGTGGTACGGAAGGGGAAATAGTGGTGGCTCATGGCCGCCTGCCTTCCCCCGCTCTTTCTACCACAAAGAAGCCTAACAGCCAAATCTGTAACGTGGCCTAGAACGGACTGTAGAAACAAAACGTGCCTCCCTGCAACTATTACGATAAAGGACAAAGTTTAAGTTAAAAAAGCCGTTTAAATTTCTTTTGATATCAGAGTATAATAAAATTTATGTTAACAGTCATTTATTAGTTCATTTAAATTTTATTTACACAGAAATGCAGTAGTTAAGACAAAAAAAAAGGTTTTAAGTTTTAACTTAAACAAAACCTAAGAAATATATTCTAACAGAATTTAATATCCATTTATTAAAGAAGCTCACAGCCTTTATAGATTTTCAGTCAATATAAAAAAAATCAATGGAAGTTATTTCCGACAACGTCGTAGAAATAATCTGGTTATGTTTGTTAGTCATGACTTAGAAATATCACTAACTAATTAACCAAATCCTCCTTTTAACCCTATCCCTGCTGGGGTACTTGAAAACCAGGATACGCTGGGGG
>NW_019397389.1:0-3649 GCF_000591075.1 Eurytemora carolleeae
TTATTTGAGGTTACACAGTTTGGCCTTGCTCGGGCCCGAAGGGAGGGAGGGGGGGGGGCGGAAAAGTTACCCCAATTATTTCCATTTTGTTTTGGTTTTCTTTTTCAAATTTTGAAAGGAAGAAAACTATTTGAAACAGTTTTGAAAATACGTGTTTGATTAATTGAAGTAATGATAAAAAGATAACAAGAGAAAGTTTGGATAGTGAATCTTCAAAATTCCCCCCAAAGATTACTGAACATCTGGACATTTATGTATTGTACTGCATAACCCCCACAGTCCAACACTTCCCAAACCAAATGCTGCCACCTGTTATTCTATATTATACATATTCTGAGGTTTTTACAATTACTGAAATTTAGGTATAAAAGTGTAAAACCCAATAAAAAATTGTCAAGACGACATTTTTCGATACTTCCCAGTTCTGGGTTTATCTGTAGCTGTTCCGATACTTTATCACAAGATTAATGTTATCAATAGTTTCCGTTCTATTGGAAACATTGCAAAACATGTATAAGCGATAAATCAACCGTGATTATAAATTTTCAAAAACAAGTGCAGGTAGTTTTTTGTTAAAAATAAGTTCCATGCATTGTATACAAAATTTCTGACACGCAAACCTTTTGGTGTGATGTGTCAGGCACATGCAAGGAGAAGAAATAAAATTGGCTTTTAAAAAACTTTGACTTTGAATAAAGGTAGTGTCGGAATTTTAATATATCAAACATCCATATTAGACATTCACAATTCTCGTTAACTAAGTTTGGAATTATAAGTGTCAAAACTTGAAACCGATTGAACACGATTTTTCGTGGCATCTCGCATGGCCCCATGAAAGGTTTGAACGTTTTATTTAAAAATATTTTAAAACAAATTAAAAAAGTTTATTTTTAAAAATCCTTAATTAATTAAAAAAAAACTATCGTTTTTTCAAGGTTGTTTAAAAAGTCGAAAAATTTGAACGATCGTCAACGATTTTTATTTGGTTATTTATTCGTTCCTAAAGAAAAAGCATTCGTTTATTTAGTTACCTGAACGAACCAATTCGTTTGTCTTGCATCGTTCGTTTATTTTTCTGAACGATTCCTTGTTCAAGAAAAATTTCGTTCGTTGTGAAATATTTCGCTTGTTCACGTTAAAGATGCCCATCTGTAATGGTAGGGTGGTAGGGTGTATACTGTAAAGATGCCCATCTCTGATGGTAGGGTGTATAATGTAAAGATACCCATCTCTAATGGTAGGGTGTATACTGTAAAGATGCCCATCTCTAACGGTAAGGTGTATACTATAAGCTGTAAAGATGCCCATCTCTAATGGTAGGGTGTATACTGTAAAGATGCCCATCTCTAATGGTAGGGTGTATACTGTAAAATGCCAATCTTAGGGTGTTTACTGTAAAGATGCCAATCTCTAATGATAGGGTGTATACTGTAAACATGCCAACCTCTAATGGTAGGGTGTATACTGTAAAGATGTCAATCTCTAATGGTAGGGTCTATACTGTAAAGATGCCCATCTCTAATGGTAGGGTGTACTGTATACTGTAAAGATCCCAATCTCTAATGGTAGGGTCTATACTGTAAAGATGCCCATCTCTAATGGTAGGGCGTATACTGTAAAGATCCCAACCTCTAATGGTAGAGTGTATAATGTAAAGATGCCAATCTCTAATGGTAGGGTCTATACTGTAAATATGTCAATCTCTAATGGTAGGGCGTATACTGTAAAGATCCTGCAACCTCTAATGGTATGGTGTATACTGTAAAGATGTCAATCTCTAATGGTATGGTGTATACTGTAAAGATGTCAACCTCTAATGGTATGGTGTATACTGTAAAGATGTCAATCTCTAATGGTAGGGCGTATACTGTAAAGATGTCATTCTCTAATGGTAGGGTCTATACTGTAAATATGTCAATCTCTAATGGTAGGGCGTATACTGTAAAGATCCCAATCTCTAATGGTAGGGCGTATACTGTAAAGATGCCCATCTCTAATGGTAGGGTGTATACTGTAAAGATGCCCATCTCTAATGGTAGGGTGTATACTGTAAAGATGCCCATCTCTGATGGTAGAACGTATACTTTAAAGACCAATCTCTGACGTTTTCTGTATACTCTATATGATTCTATATCAATATATATTTTCAAATTTGTTAGTTATTAAAAAAAATTCTAATTGTAAGATCAATGACGACTTTTTATGTTTTACTTAATTTTTAAGTTTTAAAGGTTTACCTTTTCCAGTTAATACAGGATACTCAATAGATTTTGGATCTACAGACTTCTTAATTAGATTTTTAGTAATTAATGTAGAAGATCATAATAATAATAATAATAATGATAATAATAATAATACTAATAATTTAATGGTATAATAATAAAAATAAAGTTAATAATTTCTAAAGGCGAAAAAAGTTGTTCAAATTGTGGTTCGACGCAAAAACAGGCGAAAAATTTGACGAATTTTATTTATATATTTCAAAACTTTACACTTACCATTTTTGGCGTGGTGTGTTCGTTAACCATATCTCTATACTGCAGACAGGCTGCCTCCAAATGTCGTCTTCGTTGCAGCATTTTTTCCACGAATTTTATTTCAGTGTAAACCTCTGACTAAAATTTACCCATTTACTATGTTGCCCAATAATTTTTTTTATGCTTACATTTCTTAGATGCGTTTCATTCATTATCTGATCCAGAGATGAATACTCGTAATATCTTGAAATCAAGATTATTAACAACAATTGTCAAATAATAGCTAATACCCCTAGTGCAGTGTATGAAAAAAGTTATTCAAAACTATTCGTGGGACACCTTGTACTTTATATTCTTTGATATTTGTTTAAACAATCCAGGGGCCGTACCCAAAGAGAATAGAATATATATTAGAGGGGAATTTACTAGAAAAAAGATATCATAGATTGGTTTTACAAAAATTTTACGACAATCTAAGAAGGGTCCAACGATTTAAAATTGTATCATAGAAGTTTTTTTATTAATGCAAATTTGTTATCCTATGTGAAAATATAAGGCAAAAACGGACCAAAAACAATCGTTTTTGCTTTATATTTTCTTTTAGGGTAACAAATTTGGATGTTTGATGAAAGCAAAATTCTACAGAATAAAGTTTTAAAATTTTGGAAGCTTCTTATATTGTTGTAAACCCTTCTAAAAGTCTAAAAACATTAAAAGTTTCTGTAAAACGAATCTTGCCCATCCCTAGTCACGTGATACAGACGTAGCAATTATACTATCAAAAATGAATAAGTACAAAGTATTACATTCAAATTATAATAGGAGCGTACCTAAACTTTATCGGCTCCTCTAGGTTATCGTAATTTTCAGATTCGTTTCATATTTGACGAATATGATATGTTTAAAATTTGTATGCATATACCAAATCTCATACATAAGTTTTGGTGAGTCACGGAAGTTCGTAGTAAGATTTTAACTCCACTGGAGACCACCGGAGGGAATTCTTTTTCACTGGAGGGGTTTGAAAAAATGCGTTTACAATTCAAAATTTTACGCAGGGTGATTTACATTCCACTGGAGGGATTCAGATGTCCTTCCTGGGGGGTTATAATTCCACTGGAGGGATTCAGTTATCCTTCCTAGGGGTTTATAATTCCACTGGAGGGATTCAG
>NW_019397389.1:3736-31301 GCF_000591075.1 Eurytemora carolleeae
AGGATATCTGAATCCCTCCAGTGGAATTATAAACCCCCAGGAAGGATAACTGAATCCCTCCAGTGGAATTATAAACCCCTTGGAAGGATAACTGAAATCCCTCCAGAGAAGTTATAAACCCCTAGGATGGATATCTGAATCCCTCCAGTGGAATTATTACCCCCCAGGAAGGACATCTGAATCCCTCCAGTGGAATGTAAATCACCCTGCGTAAAGTTTTAAATTGTAAAAAGCATTTTTTGAAACCCCTCCAGTGAAAATAAAATCCCTCCGGTGGTCTCCAGTAGAATCGAAATCTTACTGCGAACTTCTTTGAGTCAGTTTTGGTGAAACTTTAAAACCGTTTTATATCAATTTCCCGAGACAGGGACATCAGAATAGAACTAGTATTGGTCGTGAACAGTCCCTTTAAAGCTTTTATTTCAGAAACATAAGGAAAGTCTTTTAAACACTGTTTTGAGTTCAATAATGAAATGAAAGGACTAGCAAAGCACTAGAGTGAGACAGTGCCGCGAAGGGATCTGAATTGTTTTGTAAAAATGAAATATTCTTGATCCTGAGGTTAAAAACCATAATGTAGAGGAAGGATGATATTAGTAAGAAACCAATCCAAACCAAACTAGAAGAAAACAGGTTCTTAAAAGGATCGGTCAAGTAAGCGTAATAAAGTGACCGTGTCGATGGCAATGTCCGGTTGCCAACGGTACCCTTGAAACCTTTATTTGATTATTAATGAGGAAGATATTGTCGAAAAAAATCGATGATTTTAGGTTGTAATATCTGAGTGATTTGTTTGGAATTTAAATGATTTTTTACGATCCACGTCGAATGTTGCAACTTTCTAAATTTGTAATGACGCTACGTTCTTCGGTATGCGTCGTTTGTAACAATTGTCTCATTATAGACGCAACAGATAGAAGTAAGATTCGTAGCAATCACCATCGAATATTTTTCGACGTAAGCCTTTACCCCCTTTAATTTTTCGCGAACACTCCCTTTAAATTTACATAATATCCATGTAAAGTAAACAATTTACTTTACTTTCAAAAATTGACTTTAAGGGACTGTAAAGGAAAAATGAAAAGGGGTATAGGCTGAAAGCTAATCACTTTAGCTCTTGATCGCGACCCATGAAAGTTTTATCTGATGTTCCTGTCTCGAGAAATTGATATAAAACTGTGTTAAAAATTATACCAAAATTCATATATGTAAAATTTAGAAAATCTGAAACTTAAATCACGTGACCAGAACTATCACCAATGGCAGAGCAGTATTCTGGTCACGTGTCTCCGCCTGTATCACGTGACCACTTTACTGCACTGCTGTTGGTGGAATTTCTGGTCAAGTAATACGGACATATAAATAATGTTATGAATTAAATTGAAATAACAAATATAAAATTAGAATTGGAGTAAACCTAATTTACAATTAGCTTTCTCTGGGATATCATCGTTTTCAGATAGGTTGCTTATTTGCTGAATTTGATCTTTTTAAACCCACTACTTTTATACAAAATTGTGTATATATTAATTTTCGTATAAATTTGACAATGTTGTAAATCAATTTCTCGAGATAGGAACATCAGATATAACTTTCACGAGTCGTATCGAGAGCTAAAGTGATTAGCTTTCAGCCTATACCCCCTTTCATTTTTCCTTTAAGTTCCTTTAAAAAAATATATTCAGTTTTCATTTCCTAAGTTTTTTCCACTGGAACATTTTGTAGAGGAAAGGAAGAGGATATTTTGAAAATATGGCCGATCTTAAATTTATGTTCTGAAAAATTGAAGAAAAACAATTACGAATTAAAAAAATGTTTACAATTGATAGTACAGGACAGTGATCTAATATTGATCAAAATAAATATGGATATTACATTTACTGTACACAAATTACAATTCATATCGCATAACCTGCTACCTTGTAGAGTGTCCCAAAAAAAAAACATGGAAATTAAGAGACGACTTGAAAATCGTCTTCGTTTACCGATAATGAACTATAATGATATCTTCAAAATTGAAGGAGATATTAAACATTTGAAAGATTTCGTTATTATTAAAAAATTAAAACTTGAATATTGTAAGTTTCGTAAATACTATTCCATTTTTACATTTAAAATATAGGGAATGTAGGGTTAAAATTGGCTAGATTTAAAAGATAAACACACTTTGTAAATCTTCTCTTGGGTCACAAAATTTGGCCTCGATTGGTTCAGCCGTTTGGACTGTTTTGGTTATACGTAGAAACAAACAGAAAGCTAAATATATAAAAAGATATTCTTCTAATTTTTTACTTAATGCTTTCTCTGATAAAACGCATGAATAATAAATGGCGAGGCATGGATGAATGCTAAGCCTGCACTACAAGTAATTAGTTAAGAATGAGGTAGCAATTGTCCGACTCCGCGGCACAACTTTCTTCAAAAAGGAATTGAGTCTTTGCCACAAACTCTGATCTTCATATTCCCAGACCAATGAAATCGATATTTCAAACTAGAAATTCTGTTGGATCAAAAAATCTAAGTTTGAAATATCAAAAGTTTCCACCATCAGGTTGAAAAGAAATCTGTGCTTCATCTAGGACGTGGGGTTATTATTATTTAGCTACAGGGCTGTTCAGAACAGTTGAAAAGCCATGGAGAAATAAAATCTATAAGTGCTATATGCATTGTTAAATTATGACATATGGGTGTTTAAAAAAAGTAAAAACTAAAGGAAAAAATTGGGTTTATAAAGACCTCTGCCAACTCAGCAACCTGATCAAATATTTAAAAAAAGTCGGTCCCGGAATTTGTCATTGTTCAGGTGTGTGCAAATTTTGTCTCCCTACGATTTTTTTTGGCCCCGGAAACGTGTGGCGTATTCGTGCATTTTTACAAAAACAAAAACATTTTTTTGCAATATACCTATTGACAAATATTTTTTTAAGTGAATTTTAGAGTGATTCTATATTTTTCCCCGTTAGGTTTCAGGTGCGAAATAAGGATATACACTTATTCAACCTTATCTTTAACGTTATGTGAACTAAAGTAAGGACAAAATCTTATTTTCTTCCAAATCATGCAACTGAACAAGTGTATCCATTATAATTGTGAAGATACCACAGGGTGAAAATAAGAAAATGGTAATTTTAAACTGGTTAACTTCGTTGATCTAACGAGAACTGGTGTCACACACTCTACACCCCACCCCATTCGACACTCTACACCCCACCCCATTCGATTTTTTGATTTTTTGATTTTTTTATCAAAACAAAACACGGCCTACAATCTAAATATCTATATGAGGGCTAAACTGGGCCTGCACAAAATTCAAGAAGAATTGCATTTTTTTAACTTCATTAAAACTAAGTTTGAACTTAGAGGCCTTCGTAGAATGGTAAAACCATGGGACAAAAACCATTTTATTGTATATTTAGGACATGAAAAAATTTTATGCTGTGCACTTGCTCTTTTTAGCATTTTTTGTAAGCTCATAATCTTTAAAAAATTGGGGATCAGTTTAATAATGATTGATTCTGCGCGGGCTATAAGCCACCAGCGGTTTTTACAACTTTTTCATTGCTCAAACCTGAGATGAAAAAAGGATTGATAACATTGAATTACTCCTATGACCACTGCTTTGTAAATATTTTAATAATGTTTAACCGAGGGAGGGGTGGCTGCTCTCAGGGTTTTGGAATTGCTCCTAGTGTTTTGGAGTACTCCCAGGGTCTTGGAGTAAAATGTGAAAATTTATCCGACCTTTTATGAAATTCCTCTCAAAAGGGTACTTTGAAACCGAAAATTTAAAAAAAGGGATTGCTAACCCATTTCTACTGACTTTGTTCAGATATTTGCAGGTGAAAAAATCGTAAATTTCAGTCCACGTAGTCTGTGGCGATCATATAGTTTTGATTAGCCAAACTGCAGACAACATTTATTTCAGCTTATACATTATTGGTAAACAAAAAAATCTTTTTTTAGTAGCTAGGTTTTATTTGAGCTAGTATAATACATCTCAACATTTTTATTTTGTGACTGTAGAATAAAAACGTATTTTTTAATTTAATGTCAACAATCAATTAAAGATTTTTAAAACGAAAAATTGGATTTTTTATGAAAAAACCTGGAAATAAGATAACTCTTAAAAACATTGAGATGTATTATACCAGCTCAAATAAAACCTTTAACCTATTTAACCAGTAAACTAGATTAAAATATACATAATTTTCAATTATCTTTATAATAAAACAAAAAATTCGTATTTTTGTTCCCTCTGGCCGGTCAAACCGAATCGGCTGATTTTTTTTGAGCATACTCATGGGTAGCCTGGGGTGACATAGGCTAAAAAAATCGACATTTTTTGCTTTTAAAATTTTTTTTCAAAATTAAAAAAAAATTCCTTATTACCATGGTAGTAGAAGAACCCCAACTTTATGTTTGTTCAATATCGAAACAACGAAATATTTAGGATTCTACCTGGACATTTCAATTTCAAGTTGGTAAAATGTTAATTTAGGAAGTTGTAAAATTTAATTATCTTTTATATATTTATATTTATAACAATTCGTCTATTTCATTAACTATCTATCTATTTTACTAACTATCTAGCATTGGTACTTATCTATCTATAACAAATACCTTACTCCAACAAGTTCTCTTAATCCAGGTATAATCTTCTGTATTCTCAAGTATATATATCAATTGAGATACAACCTTTGAATTCTAGAGCGAGGTGTATCTTACAGATACACCTCGCTCTAGATCATCACGTTCTACAATAATACCTAGGTCTGGATCAAGCCAGATAAAACACTCTGTATTCTCATTATGTATCGTACAGATATAACTTGCTCTAGAACCCTACGTTCTACAATAATGACTAGGTCTGTATCAAGCCAGATAAAACACTCTGTATTCTCAGTATGTATGGTACAGATAAAACTCATTTACAATAATAATTCAGCCTGTTTCAATCCAGATATGATGCTATATGTTTTCCTTAATGTTGCTCTCGAACAGATACAACATGTTACTAAACAGGGAATTTAAAATTTAAATTTTGGTACTTGTTTGATAGGAACAGGGTATGTGAGTCCTTCATATTTTAGAGTTGATATGATAGCATCATACTGCTTTGGTCGTTCCTTCTTCCTATTTTCCTGTGCATCAGTTTTTCCTGTTGTATTGTATAGCTTAAGATGCTATTGCGTAGGAAGCATTGCTCATCAGAGTATTGCACGTTGATAACAGCTCTCTTACCAACTTTACCTTTAGGAGTAGGTATATAACTAGCACCTGAAAAATATTAAATTTTTTATTATGAAATTGATACATGAACTTTTAAGAGTAAGGCATTTGTATTTGAAAATATTAAAATCTGGATTGATACATGAACTTTTCAGAGTAAGGCAAAAATTTTATTATGAAATTACACTAGATAAATTAAAATAAAACTAAACTAAAAACTATCGATATTACAAATTATAAAATACTAAACTAAACAAAACTTTTATTTACACATTTTATTATGAAATCACATGAGATAAATTAAAAATAATAACTAAAAATATCGATATTACAGAATGTATAATCATAAAATACTAAACAAAATAAACTATACACTATTACTCATGAGATGTTCATCATGTTTCTGTGTGTATGGTGGGAAATCATCTAATATTAGTGTACTACTATACCCACATAGAATTAGGGGATCTGAAAGGGGGTCCGAGACGTCTTCCCTTCCTTCTCCGTCCCTATGTATTTTGAAAAAAATATCAAATTTAACCAAATATTTGTAACTTGAGAAATAACCATTAAAATATTTGAGCATTCCTCTCCCCATCCCTTTCTTCAAGCACCCCTCCTGCGTCAGTAGAGGTCTTAAATACAAGACCCTGTTCAGTTTAAGTAGGATATCATATTTCTTCCACATGTGTTATATGTCCCAACCCCAGTTTAGCCTATTTCCCCCCAGTTCAGATAGAGGTCGGCATTACGATCCTGTTCAAGACCCTGTTAAGTTTTATTATGTATCATATTTCTTCAACACTTGGATGAAAACCAGTGTATAAATGTACATGAAAACCAGTATAAATGTACATGAAAACCAGTATAAATGTACATGAAAACTAGTATAAATGTACATGAAAACCAGTATAAATGTACATGAAAACCAGTATAAATGTACATGAAAACCAGTATAAATGTATATGATAAACAGTATAAATGTACATGAAAACCAGTATAAATGTACATGAAAACCAGAATAAATTTAATAAATGACAATTGTTTTTTTAATTCACAAAGAATCTAATTTTCTTTTTTCTCCGCCATTAAGGATTTCCAACTGCATAGAGTCTCCTGGTTGCCTCTAAACAAATTAAAAGATTGGCAAAATATTGGCAGATTTTTCAACAAAACGTTGCAAATTGAGACTGCGACACAAACTTGAATGTTCTAATCCCTATATATTTTCTAACCTGATGGTGTAAACCTTTAACAAATCAAACTTAAACTATTTGATCTAACAGAATTCATAGTTTGTAATATCTAGGGTCAACGACATTTGGTTTAAAAGGTATTGAAAGTAGGAAATTAGAGTTTGTGGCAAATGCTCAACTCCTTTGAAAGTTAGAAATTCCAATCCTTAAATGAAGGGTCACTTGAAATTAAGTTTAATTGGATTCTTCCATAGAAGTTTGATTTAACATTTAAATGTTAAAAATAAAATAAAGCAACTCTCTAAGTATATTTAAAAATAGACTACTAAATTCTCTTTTTTGAAAATTATAGGACAATGTGTTATAAACCGAATTGCTATTCATGTAAAACTAATTAGATATGTTTTAATATGCTTTGATATTTGTTGTGTACATGGCAGAAAATTACCAGTTATTCGAATTAATGTATAAACTATTTTGCATAAGATAAATTCGCACCCTGATCTCTAATCGTTCTCCTTAAATCTATTTAATTGAAATGTTTTGTTATTATTATTAAAATTAGGTGGAAAAAATAATCAAAACAGCCAAGAGCTATTTTCTACCATAATTGCTTTATACTTGTACTGTTAATATAATCATCAATTTGTAATTGTAAACTCGTTCTGTACACAGTTACATGTATTTTAGCAATAAACTTTATCTTATCTTATCTTATCTTAAGATAAAAACGTCATGAGCCCTAAAGTATATTTTCTTAACTATGTTTTTTTATATTAAAGGGACAGTAAAGGAAAAATGGAAGGGGGTATAGTGTGAAAGCTAATCACTTTAGCTCTTGATCGCGACCCATGAAAGTCATATCTGATGTTCATGTCTGAAGAAACTGATATAAAACTGTGTCAAATATATACGAAAATTAATATATATACAATTTTGTATAAAAGGAGTAGGTTTAAACAGATCATATTCAGCAAATATGCAACCAATCTGAAAACGATGATATCTCAAAGAAAGCTAATTGTAAATTAGGCTTACTTTTATATTTGTTATTTCTATTTTCAATAGATTTCATTCATAATATTATTTTTACGTCCGTATTACTTGACCAGAAATTCCACCAATGGCAGTGCAGTAAAGTGGTCACGTGATACAGGCGGAGACACGTGACCAGTATACTGCTCTGCCATTGGTGATAGTTCTGGTCACGTGATTTAAGTTTCAGAATTTCAAAATTTTACATATATGAATTTTCGTATAATTTTAACACAGTTTTATATCAGTTTCACCAGACAGGAACATCAGATATAACTTTCATGGGTCGCGATCAAGAGCTAATGTGATTAGCTTTCAGCCTATACCCCCTTTCATTTTCCCTTTGCTGTCCCTTTAAAATATGAATAAATAATTTTAAAAAACTTTCGTCATAAAAAAAAATTTTCTTCTTTGTTTTTAAAGGTTTATAATTTTAGTTTGAGTGTTATTCGCAAAATACATATTTCCAAGTAGGCAAGGCATTATGTTAAATTTTTAATGAAAATATTTTACGTAAATATTTCTAAAATTCGAATTAAAAGATCTGACCTTATTTCTTCATGTTTCAGCCAGGTTTTCTCAATTTTATGAATTTTTAGAAGATCTGCGATCTCAGTAGAACACTGAGCTCTTGCAGCTCCATCATAACATGTAGAACACTTTTCTAAAAATATCAATTTAAGGTTTGTGGAGTGCTAATTTCAAATGACGCTATTACAATTATGAAGGGTCTGGTAAGCAATTTTAACTCCCTTTTTAATGTGTATCAAATTATGCCTTTAACTTTGGCTTCATTTAAATTTTTTCACTTATTTTTGGCTTTTAATACAAGCTTGATCAAATATAAACTTTCTACCCTAATATACGCCTATTCAGGGGCTAAGCATTTGCGGAAATGTTGTTACAGCCCCTCTGAAGATTTGTATTAGAAAATATGAAAGTTTAATGATTGAATATTATATGATTTTTTCAATACGCTTCTGTATTTTAATAATGGAATCTAATGTGAAACTAATTGGAAAAAGGTCTTTTTAACAAATTTTTCTGCTGTAAGGCGTAGGGATATTAAAGTGTTTCTGAAAAGTCGTCTGTGTTAATTTGATGAAGTAAAGTGAGACAATTCAGTAAAGAAAATTATAAAAAGTGTTAATGCATGAGGCGCCAAAAAATGTTGTTAATATATAATTTTTTGCAAGATTTGAACCAAGGTTCAGGAGTGGATACACATCCCAAAAGTCTTGGGGGGGGGGTTAGTTACCTCCAACAACCCCCCATAAGTACCCCCGGGCCGTGTTAAGAAACATTTCAAAACTGGATTCTGTAAAAAGTTCATTTTTTGCTTTTTAATTAATCAAATTAATGTCCAAAAAATTTCCATTTCATAAGATATAAATACAAAATTTAAAAAAATTATTAAATAGAGTTACAGTATTCTCTGTATTTAATATATTCCACCTGGATTCTCAACCCCCTCCCCCCCCTCTCCTCGATTACGTACAGGGTGTCCCAAAAACATGGGAATTCAGTGACGAATTGGATATCGTCTTTGTTATGTATTAGCATTGTGATACCTAATTTCAAAAGCCATATTATTATAATGTCTGCTAGAATTTATTTTATGAAAAGGGAAAAAGACTGTAAAGATGTGTCTATAATGTCTCCGCAAGATGAATAGTGAAAACGGACAAGTTTACTCTGTTTGTATACTGTAACTTTCTTGTTTTGCTAAATACAACCGTATGCAGTCAAAACATAAACAAACAAATTGTGTACATAGCAGACGAAACTCTTACAGAAATTGCAGCTTTCTCAGTAGGTATCACTATACTAAATCAAAGAATTATTTAAAATGACGATATCGAATTAGTGACTGAATTCCCATGTTTCTTGGGACACCCTGTACTTACTACCTGAATGTTTTATAAAGTGGAGTTTAAGCTTAACAAGCAGATAATGGTGAAGATAAACAAGGCGTCTCAGCTTCATCAAACCTTAATAATATATTTAATTTATTAATCCATAGTACAGAAAATTATATTGAACACAAATGTGTATTTGTGTAAGATACAACATTATTGAAAACTCTTGCTATTTATTCATATACAAACAGACAAGCAAAGTGTGTATTTATATACTATGTTTGTCCGTTTGTTTGGATCCAATAAAATCTTTGTCTCGAAGAAATTAAACATTCACGATCTTCTCTTTAAAAATTGATTATTTTAGTTCTGTGATTTTCTATTTACAAGCTGGGAAATTCGACAAAATTGATCAAACAATGGTTTGACACTTTAAATAAAAAAATCAAGGGAAAATTAAAATTACAAATTTTGAATTAAAGGATTTAAAAAATATAGGATTTTAGGATTTAAAAAATAGTGGAATTTTGAAAATCTATAGATATATGATTTCATTAATCATATTTCATTTTAAAATAAGAAAAGAATTTTTGCATAAAAGTCCTAATAAATCAAAAAGTAATGTTTGTATATGAATATGAAGTCACAATGTTGGTTTCAAATTTAAATAATCAACTACAACTATTTTTGTCAATTGTGAATTTTATTTGTTTGTAAAGAATGGATTTTTACAAAAATAAGGTTTTGATTTCAATTTTTGATTTCCTCAATTTACGATTGGTTTTGTTAAATATCCTTTAAAAATACAAAAACTTAAAACTTTAAATCATATATATTTCTGTTTATTCAAGCCAGGTTGCCAATCTGATAAAGAGAAACATTTAAAAACTATAACTAAATGCTTGCAAAATTTGGATGACTGCAAAATAAGAAATTTTTTGTTGAATATGAGCTGAATCATTTTTTCCACATTCGTGATTTTCCAAGTCGTTCAATTAGAAAAATGTTCATCCTATCTAACCTTTCTCTTTATACCGATGGTTGATTGAAAAAGAATACCTAACATGTCTATAATTGTTTATGACTATAAAAAAAAACATATATTACAATGATAATATATAATTAATATAATGTTGATATATTATAATGTTAGATATTTCAAACTAAAATTCTGTTAGATCAAATAATTTAAGTATGAAATATCAAAGGTTTAAATCATTATTTTGCAAAAATAGGGATTAGAATTTAGAAAACTTGAGTTTTATTGTTAAGATTACCTCCTGTCAATATTTCACAGTTTTCCTCTTGTACAAGTCTACTAACCAGAGTGTCACACAATAAGCTGATCTGGAACACAGGTTTTTAAAATAATAAAAATATGCCAAAAGACGTTGTTAGGCAAGGTTATAATGCAAGGAAAGTTATTTTAGAGGTGTGCGCATCTTTTGTACTACAGTGTACTGTCTCTGGACGGTAATGTAAACACAAGCCTGACATGGGATCCATCTTTCACATAAAAAATCAATGAAATATTTTGGTCATAGGAAACTTTGATGTGAATAATCAAAATAATCAAAATTTAATGCTTTTAACCTCCTCGGATACAAAACGAACACTGATCTATTCTTGTTTGAAAATTCCGCCCAGAGAGAACTGGTTTCAATTTGTACGCAAAGTATAAGCAAGTTCAATTTACTTTCCTTGCATTATAACCTTGTTGTTAGAATGCAAAGAAAGGGCAATGGCTGATTTACAGCAGAAAGCTTCAAACTTTTGACTGTTCATCGAGTAAAGAGAGCTTTGCGTTTAAATCTCTTGAAACCCACTTGAATTACTGTAAAACATGTTGTACATACAGTGTGTTACTTGTTATATCAAAAGTAGTTTCCAAAAATCAATTTTCTGCCAATTCTAGAAAGTGAATATTTAAATTTTTAAAACTTAAGACTATTGATGAGCATGTTAAATATTTTTCATTTCTTTTGTTAATCGTTTGGGAACGCCCCATTTCAAAAAATGTTTGTAAATTCATTCGTTTTGTAAAAAAGTTTCGTTTCTTAAAGTTTTTTTTAAAATGAGCATTATTTTTTATTTCTCTAAACGATTCATTTTGTGCATCCATCATTCGTTTTATTTTCTGAACAAGACCCTTTTCCACAAAAATTTTGTTTGTTGTCAAAAATTTTGTTCGTTCCATAAAAAATGCCCATCTTTACTTAAGTTAAAACAGCTTTCAAACAAAGTGCTTAAAAATTGAAGGTGTTTTCGTAGATTAATGATCGTAGATTCAGTCAAAGTTTGAAAGGATACCATATGAATCAGGAATTGCAATCTTATCATCAGAGTCACTTGAAATAGCGAAAACAGTCCTTTAGTGATACTTTAAAATGAGGTTATTTCATTCTTTTTACCTGGCAGATTATTCAATTTAATTTTGATCAAAATTTAATATTCCAGCTAAGCCAGGTAACTCACCTGTTCTATTCTCTGAGCGTCCTGTGATTGGTTACAGCTGATGCAGGAGTTTCCCTCCAGTCTGCCACCGCATGCAGAGCAAAGTAAACACGTGGGAAATGTTCCTTCTTCAGTTACATCCAGGCAACGTGGACAGCTGCAGTTAAAGTGTTTGGTGTGCTTGAACACAGCCTGCCTGTATTTGTTTAATTTTTAATTTTTCTTAAATTTTTTATCACATTATTACTTTATTAATGGTTGGTGTGAACAGTGAATATTCCCAACACTTTTTAAACTGTTGGTCAATTAAATAATGAGAGTTTTACTTTTAAACTTTAAAAGTTTATTTAAGAAAGGACAACATCCAGAATTACATAGAAAATATGTTTTTATTTTGTTCATGTACTTTTGAGCATAAAAGTAACAAAATTTACTAGGTCTTTTTTAAGTATTCATTGCAGTTTTTAAATTTACAGAAGTTTTTTCATGAAGTTTTATTTTGTTAAAAAATAATTTGAAAATAATGTTTTTTTTCGGGATTGTTAAAGAATGTTCCTTTAATGGGTAAAAATGTTTTTTGGCAAAGCTTAAATTTAATTTACATCTGTAATTATCTGACAAAAGAAATCCAAGCATAACAATCAGACTGCAGTTTCACCAAAGTTTGTTTTTTTCTTAAAAACCAAAATTATAAGTCATAGTTCTTAAAATGCATAAATTCTAACTTTTTTAATGAAAAAATGCTGACAATTTGCATTTTTCATTACAACTGTTAAAATTGATTAATTTTGACTAACCTTATATGTGTTGGCGTGAGAAGTCCTGTGTAGCAGATCGTTAACTCTGAGCCCTGGAAAATTTGTTGAAAGGAATTTCTAGAATTAAATTTGGAGACTCTTTCTCTAATTTTTATGAAAATCTTAATTGCTTTTAATTTATAACATTTCAATAAGATATTTATTTAAATAAAATTGATAACAAATAGAATTTGGCTTCGGTCATATTGGCTTATAAATCAGTTAACTCTAACTTAGCCCAACGTTTTGGTGTACTATTTCTTGGTGAAATTTACTTCAAATTTGCACAGTCCTGATAGCCTGCAGTGCCACTGGGTGCACAGATAATGGAGGAAATAAACTATTTGAAAATGCAATTTAAATTTGGGGGTTATTTTTTACCTTTTTTACCAATTCTGTAGTTATTATAGAGATTCCGTTACGATTTACTACCCTAAACAGTAATGCTTGGTTTGAAAACGTATTGAAACATGAAATTAAAAAATCAGAAATCCATCTCGATGCCATTATGCTATTTTGTATAATTTTTTTTTTCATGTGCACATGCATTCTGTGGCATTTTTGCTTACAACTGTTTCTGTTATCAATTATTTTGATTGATTGTTAATTGTTATGTTTAACATGTTCATTTGAGATTTCCTGTATGCTCGAAACTTTAAATCATCATCACTTTTAAAATGGAACTTTATTTAATTTTTTGCTCTAAATTTTGCCGTGTACAATCTGACTTAAAACTACCTACAGTTGTAGGCGATTATATCAATACAATGAAGTCGACTTTTGATTTTATTTTGATTCATATCAAGCTATTAAACATATAGGTCAAGCCAAGCTGTCAAGCCTCTCTATGATATCTTGTTAACTTGCAATTCGAAAAAAGCTTGTCAAAGGGATCGACTGTAAAGGAAAAATGAAAGGGAGTATAGACTGAAACCTAAGAAATTTAGGAGATGATAAAAAAATTGTAATGTTAGTGAGACTGACTATAAATATTGCTAATGAATAAGTGTTACCTGAAACAGTTAGGTTTACAGCTGTTGTTAAATAAAGAAGCTGTTGGAAAAACAGCTCTTGCTTTTACATCCGCATCCTGTATTATTTTATTGTAATAAATGAATAGTTAAGTGAGAATGGTCGGTTTCATTATTCATTTATTAATTTTCAAATATTACTTCCTTTCTACATTTTCTCTCTACGCTATGAATATTACTTCAACTCTATTGACATTACTTTCGCTCTACAAGATATCTTTGCTCTCTGGTACTAATTCCACTCTATATTATCTCTCTACTCTATGGATATTACTTCCTATTTATATTATCTCTCTGCTCTATAGGATATAACTTCCTTTATATATTATCTCTCTACTGTAGGGATATCACTTCCTCTCTATATTATCCATCTACTTTATGGTTATTACTTCTACTCTATATTATCTCTCTACTCTATGTATATTACTTCCTCTCTATATTATCTCTCCACTCTATGGAAATTACTTTCTCTCTATATTATTTCTCCACTCTATGGAAATTACTTCCACTCTATATGATCTCTTTACTCTATGGATATTACTTCCTCTTTATATTATCTCTCTACTCTATGGATATTACTTCCTCTTTATATTATCTCTCTACTCTATAGGATATTACTTCCTCTCTATATTATCTCTCTACGTACTGTAGGGATATTATTTACACTCATGTTTTTCATCTTCTCTATGGTTATTACTTCCACTCTATATCATTTCTCTACTCTGTGGACAGGACTTCCTCTCAATATTATATATCTTCTGTGGATATTACTTCCTCTTAACATAATCTCTCTACTCTATGGGTATTACTTCCACTGTACATAATCTCTTTCTCTATGGATATTACTTCCACTCTATATTTTCTCTCTTCTCTATGAATATTATTATATATCTTCTCTGTGGATATTACGTCCTCTTAACATTTTCTCTCTACTCTATGGGTATTACTTTCACTGTACATAATCTCTTACTCTATGGATATTACTTTCACTCTATATTTTCTCTCTTCTCTATGAATATTATTATATATCTTCTCTATGGATATTACGTCCTCTTAACATTTTCTCTCTACTCTATGGGTATTACTTTCACTGTACATAATCTCTTACTCTTTGGATATTACTTCCTCTCTATATTATCTTTTTACTCTATAAATATTGCTTCCTCTCTATATTATCTCTCTTCTCTATGAATATTACTGACCTGAACCTGGAAACTGTTTGTATCAAGTGCTCCTGTTGCTTCATGAATGTATTCCTAGATATATATAAACATTTAACATAAAACATAAGTAAAGTGGTGGTTTTTTTCATTCTTTAAGGGGCTGTAAGTGAATTTCAAGGGTGTTTGGTTCTTTCCCAAAGGCATTTTCCCAAGGGTGACTTCCCAAGTGACAATTTCCCAAATGTGCAATTTCCCAAGGGGCAACTTCCCTTCTGAGGCACCGCAGGCTGCCATTGGGGTCGAGTGCTGCGGCTAGGATGGGCTAGGCGGCCGACTCCCGCGGCTAGAATATACTAGGGACCGAGCGCTGCGGCTAGGACAGCGCTTGGGAAATTACACATTTGGGAAATTGTCACTTGAGAAGTTGCCACTTGGCAAAATACCTTTGGGAAGTTGTCACTTGGGAAAAATCCTTTGAGAAAGTACCGAACTTCATTTCAAGTGACCCTCCATGCAAAGATTGCAATGCCCGATTTACAACAGTACTCTTGAAAGCTTTGTCTGATCAAGCAGGAATTATATTTTAATGTTTGGATTCCTTTAACTGTTTATTTTCATTTCCGGTTTCTCAAGCACAAGTGCACTTGCGCATTTCTTGTTTATGAGAAGCAATGAAGAAACTCGCAAATATAAACTCAGAAATACAACAGTATCTTTTATATTTTTGATCAGATTAAGGTTTCAAGGGTACCGTTGTAAATCGGGCACTCTCATCTTTGCATGGAGGGTCACTTGAAATTACCCCGTGAGAGGCTTCACAAAAATGTCAGAAGTTTGATTTTTCTTAATTTTATGTTCTATAAGTTTGAATAATATCTTTGGTTAAGGAGAATATGTCCTACAATGTAATAAAAGGAAACAGATGGAGAATACAATGTTAAAACATGGAATCCATATCATATTATTGTGGAATCTAAAAACTATGTATTCTTAAAACAATGATTATTCCCACTAATACAGCAGGAATATATAGTCCCGGGGGGGCTTAAACTTTTATTTTTTTCCAGGGGGGGGGGTTCAAGCACCCATTGGGGCCTTAAAATCCCTTGAAAACCATAGCTTTCGCTAAACCAGAGGAGGGGGGGGGGGGGCTGAGCTTCCTGTATAAGCCTCTGCGGAACACAGGATGATATATGATACATATCAATCTGCTTAAAAATTACCTTACTAAACAAAGGATTTCCATTGTTGTCCTTTAAAGAGGTAAGAAACGGTACAACTGACTTCTCATTGTAAACCCAGACTGGAGTACCCTCACGAGCCTAAAAGATAAATACATTTGATGAAGCGTGGGTGGGGTGTCGATATGACAATCAGATTTAGGTTGGCTAGTTGGTTTATTGGCTAGTTGGTTAATTGGTTGGTTGGTTAGGCTCCTTAACTCGGACACAGTAGTCGCAATAATCAGTAAATAGATGTATTTCAAACCTGTAATAAAAACACAGGTATAGTAAAACATAAAAATGACAATCTGTTAATATAGTTAAATATCTAAAATATATTTTACTAGTTTTTCGTAAGAGTGAAAGGAGTAATTAGGGTTTGAGGGTTTGATGGAATAGTTTAAAACATTTGTAAATACTTCTGAAAATATAAACCTGGTTGTTTAAGTGGAATTAACTATTGATTGCAAAGTTATTTGTGGATTTGATCTTTGACTAAGCAAAACGTTTCACTATTTGTTGTTTCTTTTGTCGGAGAGTACAGATAAATTTGAATAGAGACTTGCTTTGGTTTGGAGTTTTCTCCGAGAGAGGTTTTGGTAAAGACGAATTATGGGGGGAGGGGGGGGGGAGAAGTTATATTTATGGTAAACAACATTACATGAACCAGAAGTAAGTATACTTTTAAAGAAAATAGGAACTTGGAGAATTTCCCAGATTTCCAAGAATTTGAGGAATTTTCCAGAATCCTAGGTATTTGGGGAATTCTATGGATTCCTTATATTTAGAATATTCCCAAATAGTTTGACATTTGAAAATTTTTCTGAAAAGGAAAAATAAAACACTCTCAGATTCTTTAAGGAAGTTGGGTATTTGGAAAATTTCCCAAATAGCTAGGCATTGAAGAAATTTACTATAATTGAAAAATAAACTACCCTCAGAGTTCCAGGTATTTGGGGAATTTCCCAGATTCCCAGGCATTTGGGGAATTCTTAAAATTTCCCAAATTACTTGTAGAAATTAGTGGGTGGTATATTTTTCAGATTTTGAAAATTTCGCAAATGACTGGATATTTAGGGAAATTCTCCAAATGTCTGGGTATTTGGAAAATTTCCCAAATAGCTAGGCGTTTGAGAAATTTCCTATAATTTCAGAATAAACTTCCCTCAGATTCCCAGGTATTTGGGGAATTTCCAATTTTTAACATTTTCTTAATGATCAGTCTCTTTACTTACAGGTGTTTCTAGTTTCTGTACTTTATACATGTGTTTCTAGATCCTGTACTTTATACAAGTGTTTCTAGTTTCTGTACTTTATACCTGTACATGTGTTTCAAGCTTCTGATCTTTATACCTGTACATGTGTTTCTAGGTCCTGTACTCCTCTAATGAGCATCCGCAGTACAGTTATACAGGGATACACTTTACTTACATTGTCATCACTATGGGAAAGAAATATTGGTATTTTAAGTATGGTTCACTTAAACAAATACTAAATCTTGTAGGAACCTTATTTCATGCGACTCTTTATTGCAAGTCTAATTCACAACGGCATCCTGCAATCTGTTGTCTGAGTAAAATTAGAAAAATATCGCCAATTTTCTCTCTTAAAAAATGTATGTTCTGTCAATTTGCTTCATTTAGCTTAAACTGCAAATACTATGAATTTATAGAAAAAAAAAGATATAATTTTTGATCATAAAATGTTTTCCAGGGTACCAGTCTCATCGTCGACAAGGAATTTTTTGCATCTCTTTCAAAATATATTTAATATAAATGAGGAAGACAACCAAAAGTCCCTTTTGACAATTACAAATTCCCCTGAGTAGTAGAGAGTTTCCAGTCGTAATTACTTTGTTTCACTTACGCAGGAGCATTATGCGAAATTAGTATTACTGACAGATACGAAAGGGTGTCTATATATGTCAATATATCCGCGCTACAACCATGTACAATCTCGATTGGAAAATTTAAATATTATCAAATTGAAGTTTCGCTAATTTGGCGGAATTGATGTAAAATTTCGCGAAATTATGGTGTAATTTGGTAAAATAGACGTTTCTCTGACAATGCGTAGTTATTAAAAATTTCGCGAAATCACCTTACAGAAATCCTGCGAAATTAAAGTTTTGCTAATTAGCGTAATTATTACAAAATTTCGGGAAATTACTTCCTACAAATTACGCAAAATACGCCGTAATTTCGCGAAATTTCAGCAATAAGGCGTAATCCTGCGAAATTTTACAAAATGAATTTATTTCGCGTAACTGCACGTAATTTTGCGTAGGTGAATAATCTATTACGTTGGAAACCCTAGACTAAAACTATAGTGCAGTTCTGTGCATTTAGAGAAATTGCATTGATAAAAATTATTTGTTGTCAACATTTTTCAGTGCGGGTTTGTAAGGTTATAACGACGACATTAAAGCATAATAAAAAAAATATGTAACAAACCTTTAAAACGATTTTATCAAACGATAGGTAGGGTTGTTATTCGTTTTAACAGACGATCGAAGAAACGATTGTTTTCCGTTTCGTTTTTATTTTTTCAAAAAAGATCATTTCGTTTTACAAAAAAACTATTTTAAAAAAGATCTTTTCGTTTTACGTTTATTCTTCGTCGTTTTTAAAAGGAAACAACAGTTTTCCAAAAAGTGGAAACGATCCATACCTAACCATAGGTCACAAATTTATGATTATAAATTAACTCCTCTTATGAATAAAATTTGGGCGTAAAAATAGGATGTCGTCGTTGTTCAAATCAATTCTTAAAGCCTTCATGGGGCAACAATTAGCGGTGGTTGTATTCCTAATTGCAAACATTGCGTTTCTGTCAATTTTTGTTTAAAGGTTTTATCAAAATTCATTAAACACTGTTAGTCGCATATACCAAAGAAGACGACTTTTGATTTAGATTTATATCAAGTTTTTAAACAGCATCCGGATACACATAAACATGGCAACAAAGAGAAGCTTCTTTTTTTACTTTTAAACTTGTAATTTGAAAACAGCTTGTTAACAATCAAAACTTAAATGGAAAAGTCGTCGTCATAATATTGATTTAATCGCCAGCACTGTATAAAATGAAAAATTATTTCTTTTCCTGAATGTAATTTGGTTTGACTGGAATATTTTGCATTCTTCCTCATGGTATAAAAACTTCCCTAAAAAAAATAATTTTTTTGTGTTTCATATCTTTACTATATAGCTTTAGGACCCAGCTTTGCCCTTTCAAAGTCAGCCCACTCAAATTATAATTTTTAAACCCAGATGAGAACAGTTCTATGGTTCTCCCAAGTTCCCCAGTCAAAATTTGAGACAAATCGGTCCAGGGCTTCATGAGTTATGATCGGAGACTCAATCAAATAAACGAACAAACAAACAAACAAATCTAAATTAAATATTAAACCTTAACCTAAACTGAATATAAATATACAGTAGTCGGCAATTTTATATTAAAAACTAAGACGACTTTTTATGAATAACTTATTGATCCCTTACAGACATTTTTCAGATAAAAAGTTTGCAAAACAAAGAAAAGCTGTCAATTGTCAACTTCTCTAATTGTTTACATGTTTTTGTGTCTCTGATGTTTGAAAGATTGGTAGAAATCATAAATTTAAATAGAAAGTCGTCTTCATTGTATTGATATTTATAACGACGATTGTACGCACCTGAACTGCAAGGCTGGCAAACTGGAAGATTACAGCTAGAGCAGGAGTAGGAACCAAACTGGGAATTTTCACAGTTAAGTAATAAAAATATGTCAAATATATTTTCAGATGTTTGAATACTTGAAGTACAGCGATAACCAGAAAACTTTGGAATAGGAACTCGACTTTTAAACTCAAGTGTACAAAATTTAATTAAAGAATGGGAACATTGTTTAACAAATTGTTGAATATGTGGGATTAGGGAAAGTGTAATTTAGTCTTTTTGTTATTCTTCAGTTTCTAACGTGAAAAATGAGTTTTCTAAGGAGGGGGGGGATTACTGAGAAAGTTGGATCTGGATTGATACATACTTAAGAATACAGAGAGAGTTGTATCTAGATTGATACAGTCTTAAAGAACTATTGGAGTAAGGCATTTGTTACAGAGTAAACACAATAACTTTTTGGTATTTTTTTAATGTAATGATCCAAAATTATCTTACAGGGTTACCCACAAAGGTTTATACTTCCATGCCGATTGTACGGAATTTAATTAGTCCGTTTTCTTGCTTTCAGTGTTCTTTAAATAGACAAAAACTGGCATATTTCTCTTCTTGTCATTTAGTAAACCATTGTAAAACTCAATTTAATGCAGAAACCAAATATTAAGCTTCAAATCTAGAGTTTGGGTCTTCTTTTGAAGACAATGGGAACTTTTTAAGTGTCGTCTTCAATTTAATTATTGTTTTACATACCTCTGTGTTTGGTTCTAGATCTTGAAGAGCAACAACAAATCTTCCAGAAGCTTCTCCCTTCTCCCCCTTCTGCTCAGCTAACTCAGGGATCAACATTTTATTTCTAAGATGTTTAGTTTTTTAATTGAATTATATAATGAAACTCTTTAAAACTGTTCCCGCATATTTTATGGCAATTTTTTTTTCAATTACTGAGATTTAATTAAAATAGAATAAATCCCGTTGAAAAATTGTCAAGACGACATTTTATAAATTCGTTGGATGTGTACAAAGTTCTGAGTTAAACTGTATAAAAACAGTAACTAAATCAGGGGCGTATATTAACCCCTCTATATGTACATTTTACTGTTTACACCCGTTAATATTATATAGATTTTGTGTGAACAAAAGAAAACATGTAAATAAATAAACACAACTTACCAAACATTTTACATTAATCTATCCTCACCCTTCCCATATCAAGGGATTTTTTAACTGTTTCAAAATACTCATGGTAAGACGTAATAACCGTAACTTTTTTTTTAGCTTTAGTAGATGGACAGACGAGAAGAAGCAAAAGCCAAAAGTCCTCTGAAATTTGTTCTTAAGTGTTTGAAATACATGAAGACATTCATATTATTCCAGAAGAAACAAATGTTCTTGTAAATTAGACACAAGGTGTCCCACGAAACATGACACTTGGTGCACGCACCGCTGACCCTTTAGTAAAAGTAAATTCAACCTAAAGTCTGACCGCGTCAACCTTGTTACACCGGCTAGTCCTATTTAGTGTCTTCTAGTGTTCCCCGGGCAATACAGTACAAACTGGGACCGGAAAGGTTGACCCGGCTCGGAAATTCAAATGTACTACGGCTGCCCGTGGGTGAATAGTTTTGAATGTCTTCTTCCATATTATACTGTATTAGATGTTTTAGACTTTTTGCTCAAATTTTTTACTCAAAGATATTTTACCTTAAAATCAATTTTTCTTTAATATGATTGTCATGCATTTTTTTATTATTTTCTTAGCTATCAAATAATTGGACAAGTTATGGAAGAAGACATTTTAACTGTTTACAAACTGTCATGTTTCGTGGGACACCCTGTATGTCAAAAGACATTAATAGAGACCAATCCATTTACCGAGGTTTAAGAAATTTTATAAAAGCAAAACAATTAATTGCACCCTTCCTTTCAGCTCAATGGCCTTGGAATGGATAAAAAAAGTTGCAACCAAAAATATTGATTCAGCAAATGTTCAAGAATTATGATTTTAAACATTATTAAAAAAGAAAAATTCCAGAAGTAATAAAACAAACATTAGAAAAAGGTGCGACGCGTTCTGAATTTCTCATACTTTATATATAGAGCCGTGCAGGTCAACTGGAGGTAAATCTAGTAAAACTACTAAATACAACATGACTTGACTTTCTCAAACAATTGTCACACACAAATCCTGTAATTTTATTGTGTGAAGGAAAGTAAGCGGGGTGTTTTATGTCTGTGTGTGTGTGAATGCTGAGTGTGTGTTTGGCAAAGTTTACAAGAAATCACGATGCTGCATATTAGGGTTTCTAATCGGAATTCCGTTGCGCGGAATTACGCGGAATTGTGTGGAATTGCGCGTGATTGCGCACAACTGTTCTCGAATTGCACGGAAATGCGCGGAATTGTGTAGAATTTCGCGGAATTGCACGGAGTTTACAGGGATCGCTATTGCGCGCAAGAAAAATCCACATGCGCTGGAAACCCTAGCTGCATTCTAAATTCAAGGGATTTTTTAAAAAAAGCGTTTTAAAAAATGTTCGCAAAATTTTTTTAATTGATGCTTTGTACATAACTAGATTTGACAATAAATATTTTGATTTTTCTACAAACTCTGGTTTTCTAATCCCTATATCTTTGCAGTCCGATGTCGTAATTCTTTAATATCTCAAGCGGAGAAAGGGTAGAGTATAGAATGCTGATGGACAGTTTGTACAGGGGAATTGTACAGACTCCTTATAATTGAACATAAAGGTTAACATGTACATTTAAAGAAGAGGGGGATTTTTGTAGACGTCATTTTAAGCATGAATATAAATGCAGAAACCAATTAATGTACATTTGTCAAGTCGATATTCTAACTCCTTGTGCAAAGTTCAACTATTCAAAAAAAATAGCAAAACATGACGCAAAACATCCAAAATGACTTTTTTGATATAAAAACGGGTACGAGAATACTTAGAATTATTAGCGCAGCCAAGCGTGCGAGTTATCCTTCCATTTCATCCTACAAGAGGGGGGGGGCGCGGTCCACCCCCCTTCCCCGTTCGGCCCTAACTTGTATGCTAAAAATGTTATTGATGTATTTTAAATTTCTTAACCTCACTCTAAAAAATGCAATTTTGGTCTTTAGCATCAGGCATCAAAGTTCTTCTTTCATATTTCAAATTTCTTCTTTCATTACTCAAATTTCGTTGAATATTTTCCAAAATTACAATCTAACAAAACTTGTTAATAGCTTACACATTGTTCTCTCAGCTTGTGTCAAACTTTGTTATATGACATCTTTCTTTTGTCATGTGACAGTTTTCTTTCATTGTAATTAGCCGATATTTTAGTTTGTGTAAGATTAAACAAATTTTGATTTATGATCAATCAAACGTTGAAATCATCTGCCGGGCTGGCACGGCTCGCATGGCTGGCTGGAGGGGGAGAATCAGCTGACTTTCTAATTAGTGACAGTTTAGTCTGTTAGCCGACAGCGCTTATACCTACGTCAATTTGATCTGGAAATTTAATATAAGCTTATATTGGTTTTTCGACATATGCCAAAATAATTATTTTGCCAATAAAGTCAATTAGTAATTATATGTTAAATCTCATAAGTTAAAAGAATTTAAATTGTAATTTTTGGACTAAAAAAGCATGGTTCAAAGCAAGATATGTCACTTTCTCTGTTAAAGTTGAACACTTTTGAATTGACGAAATAAGTTCAAATCTGTCTTAAATACAATCTTTTTCAAACAAATCTCGAAAATTCACAAAAGATATATGAGTAAAATTGCAGTTTAAATTTAAATCAGAGATCTGAGAGGAAGGTTTTAACTTATTTTGTTGATTCAAAGTTCTCAGATGTTGTCTCACAGCAAATAAAGACATCACTCTTTTTGATTTTTTTGTTCTCTCATGAATAAAATTTACATGGTTTCATAAAGAAATGTATTAAAAAATCTATTAAACAAATTAATGATCACCATGAACAAACTTATTGGTCGGCAAAAAGGAAAGTTCTTCTTCTTGGCAAGATGTTTCAGCCGTAGGACTGTGTACAGTAGTGCAGTTTCTCTAAGCAAGGAATATTTATTTAGTTAGTTCGGCCCTAACTTGTATGCTAAAAATGTTATTGATGTATTTTAAATTTCTTAACCTTATATTGGTTTTTCGACATATGCCAAAATAATTATTTTGCCAATAAAGTCAATTAGTAATTATATGTTAAATCTCATAAGTTGGAAGAATTTAAATTGTAATTTTTGGACTAAAAAAGCATGGTTCAAAGCAAGATATGTTCAAAGCAAGATATGTCACTTTCTCTGTTAAAGTTGAACACTTTTGAATTGACGAAATAAGTTCAAATCTTTCTTAAATACAATCTTTTTCAAACAAATCTCGAAAATTCCCAAAAGATATACGAGTAAAATTGCAGTTTAAATTTCAATCAGAGATCTGAGAGGAAGGTTTTAACTTATTTTGTTGATTCAAAGTTCTCAGATGTTGTCTCACAACAAATAAAGACATCACTCTTTTTGATTTTTTTGTTCTCTCATGAATAAAATTTACATGGTTTCATAAAAAAATGTATTAAAAATCTATTAAACAAATTAATGATCACCATGAACAAACTTATTGGTCGGCAAAAAGGAAAGTTCTTCTGTGTACAGTAGTGCAGTTTCTCTAAGCAAGGAATATTTATGTAGTTCTCCATGATCAGCCTTCTTGAAGATGTCATTTAGATTGACACAGTTTTGAGACAGATTCGGTTTAATATCTGTCAGTCGCAAAATAATTTGTCCTTCATCTTTGCATCTTGGATCTTGGATTCCGCCATCTCAGCAACTAATTAGTTGCAATGTAATTTTTTAAACTTATAATTTCTCTGTAAATCATGAGGGGCATCTAAATTTGCACACCACTTCCTCAATGTGCTTTCGTGTGGTAAACTGTTGTGAAACACTTCACGTAGATATCTTAACATAAACACATATCAATACTCAAAAGTACACAAAATATCTTAGATTACACTGTTTTCTATTTAAACAACTCTTGTCCTTTTTTGTTTTCAGCTAAATAATATAATATTTAACTCAAGAGGAAGAAATTAAGAAAAAAATGCAAAATTGACTTCCCATTATTTTTTTTAAACTAAAGCTACAGATCTAAAACTACATTTTTTAAATCTTTTTTNAAAAACATGACGCAAAACATCCAAAATGGCTCTTTTGATATAAAAACGGGTTCGAGAATACTGAGAATTATTAACGCAGCCAAGCGTGCGAGTCCTCCCTCCATTTCATCCTACAAGAGGGGGGCACATGTGGGCGCGGCCCCCCCCCTAACTTGTATGCCAGCCCCCACCTCCCTTAAAATTTACAATTTTATCTCTTCAACCCTAAAACCAAAAGTACATTTTGGATATTTTGTAAAAGGATAAAAGGATAACTCAGCGTCGCCATTAGGGGGGGGGGCCTTGAACCCTCCACCTTAATATATTTATCCCCTAGTTCATCTTCCCCCCTAGACTAATTGTAATTAGATTGCAGACCAATTTAATAAAATTATGCTACATGAGAATATAAATACGAATTTTCTTTGAAATCTGGTATATGTCAAAAATTTTATTACCTTCTCTTTAACACTTTGATATCAGGGGATGCATAGTAATGTTCTGCCGGGATCTGAGTAGAGGTAACTGAGACTGGTCTTGGCAAAAACACTGTTGGTTTAGCGGATTTCTTTAATTTTTTCATTGTCTACTGTTTACATACCCCGGATCTGTGTACACTGTATATGAACAGATGCCGCAACCCGTATTTTTCCTATATACTGTATGTCACTACATGATCTATACCTATAACACCGATTCCCTTCTGTCCCTGATCTCTGTCCTTATTGCAAAGACGACAGATTACACCCCTTGATCTCAAACTATGAATTCTCCGTTGAATCAATAAGATAATATTTATAGTTTCAGACTTCGTTGATTCAATAATATAATATCTAAAGTTTCAGTCTCCGTTGATTTAATAAGATAATATCTAAAGTTTCAGACTACCTTGATTCAATAAGATAATATTTAAAGTTTAAGTCTCCGTTGATGTAATAAGATAATATCTCAAGTTTCGGACTCTGTTAATTTAATAAGAAAATATTAAAAGTTTCATTTAATAAGATTATAATATCTAAAGTTTCAAACTCGGATGATTTAAAAAGAAAATACCTAAAGTTTAAGTCTCCGTTGATTTAATCAGATGATATCTTAAAATTTCAGACTCCGTTAATTTTATAAGAAAATATTAAAAGTTTCAGACTCCGTTGATTTAATAAGATAATATCTAAAGTTTCAGACTCCGTTGATTTAATGATATAATATCTAAAGTTTCAGACTCCGTTGATTTAATGATATAATATCTAAAATTTCAGTCTCCGTTGATTTAAGAAGATAATATATAAAGTTTCAGTCTCCGTTGATTCAATAAGATAGTATCTAAAGTTTCAGACTCCGTTCAAAAAGATAATATCTAAAGTTTCAGTCTCCGTGGATTCAATAAGATAGTATCTAAAGTTTCAGACTCCGTTGATTCAATAAGATAATATCTAAAGTTTCAGTCTCCGTTAATTCAATAAGATAATATCTAAAGTTTCAGACCACGTTCATTTATTTTATAATTTTTTTAAATTTCAGACTCTGTTGGGTTATTTGAAAGCATTTAATAAAATTGTTAGGCTCCAAGATGTGCTAACGAAACTTGTTTAACCTTTTCTTGCCATTTTAGCGATTAAATTTTTCGTTTTATTTCTCTTATTTGCCGCGGAGACATTAAACAAATATTATTCATAAATTGGATAAATTTTCCTGCTACGGTTCATTTTATGTAACGCGGCCCGCCGGCAGACTTGTAATCAGCTAGAGTAAGCTGTACACAGCTGAAAACTTTAGAATGAGATATCCTTAATCCCGATTAATAAATCTGAGTATCCAATGGACACAATTTTGTTTTTCTTCTTAAACCACTCTTTCTTGGATTTAGTTATAGAGAAAAATCAAAAACCGGGTTTTTAAATAAATGAGTCCTTCCCGTTTCTGCTTATTTATCTTAAATGGCGCGCAAACTTTCAAAGGAATTGAGTCTTTGCCACAAATTCAAATTTTCTAATCCTTATATCTTTGAAACTTAAAGGCATAAACCTTTTACATTTCAAACTTATTATTGATCCATTATTATTTGATCCATCATAATTCAGAGTTTGAAATATCTAAGGTCTCTGGCATTGGGTTGCAAAGATATTGGGGTTAGAAAATCAGAGTTTGTGGCAAAGACTCAATTCCTTTATCGGCTTTTTAAACGCAACTCTGATTGGTTGAATTTTATACACTATTCAGGATACAACTACAAGATTAGGTAAGTCTCAATATTAAGAAGGAAGTAAGTGAAATGGGTCTGCACGAATGCTGTTTCTCATTAAATTTTTAAAGTATATAACTTGATCCTATAAGTCGTCTTTCTATGTTAGAGTTTTCTGACTATCACTGTATATTAGTCAAGTAAAATTTAGTCTGTCTTCTTTGTGTTTTTACACTTACCACAGATAAGAGAAAGATGGGTTTTCAGACTCAATTCCTTTAAAATTTTGTCTGGAATAAACTATTTAGCAATTTTTATAAATATGTGAAAATGAGAGGTTTAAAATCATTTCTAACATTTTGAGAACAGAGAAACTTATCTAATTTCCCATCTTTTAATAAGTTCTTGATTTTTATCAACAATCTTAGAGATAAAATTAACAATATGGAGACAAATTGAAATGTTTAACTTCTACTCCAGCTTGCAGGCGTAGTTATGTATAGAAACATTTTTTTAGTACAAGATGTAACCATAGATAAATAAATAAACATAGATAGCTTATGTACGCAAAATCAGTTTTAACGG
>NW_019397389.1:31382-76727 GCF_000591075.1 Eurytemora carolleeae
TGTTGTACAAGCTGTACAATACAGAAGAAATTGAACATAATGTGTGAATATTCTCTCTCCCCCCCGCTCCTTACTGTACTGCAGGGACCCTGGAGAAGGATAAATTATATACATAGAATCCTGATTGTAAACCGGTATATGTACAGTGTATACTGTACAACAATAAAACTGATTCAAATACTTCAGTTTGCACTAAACCTGCGCTGCAACTCTTACATCAGAATTATTATTTAGAATCGCTGGTAGAGGTAGAGTGGGCGTTCCTCTCTCCCCCTCCTCCCCCCTTCATACTTCGTCTCTCTGCGTCCTGAGAGCTCGGAGTATAGAAGCATTAGAGATGTCAACCTGCACAACCTCCTTGGAAAGGTCGTTATCGTTTATTTCTGTCTTCTTATCTTGAAATAAATGATTTGTATAACTTTATTGCACAGCTGTATTTCTCTATCAGTGAATGCACTGAAATAATTCTGGTTACAAAAATATAGAGGTTTTTACGTATAGAGAAGATAATCCTCTTTAAACAAAATCTGGTCTATACGACAGGGGGGGAGGTGCTGGATGTATATTGCATACCCAAGTTTTTTTTTTTTTTTAATTCAGACCAACAAGGTTATAAAGGATGGTTTTAAATTAGTATAAACTTTATATATTAATTTGAATTTTTAAAAGCATTATTAACATTGCTATATATAATATATATTGACTGAATTTTGAGTTTGGTCGGCTCATCACTATATGAGACAGAAAATATTAAAAAAATTATAGAAGTTCCTTGTTTTGTATTGTAAGACTTGGAATCCATTTTATTATTCAAAATTTTCCAAAATGGCGGCACCCATAATCAACCGGGGAGGAGAATAAACGACAAGTGATTGATAACCCTGGCACTCTCAGCTGAATACAGTTTTGGACCGAGGTTGATTAAATCTGTGTATCCCCCGGGTAAACCTGAAGGTTGAAGGACACAGGATATCACACAGTCCTGATCATATCTCTCTCTCAGCATTTTTTTCGGGATATATTTTTACGAAGACATTATTGATTCTTAAATTCCTGAGGCCGAATTTAAAGAATTTAAACCACGTGGCTGAACCGCCAAAAACCGGTTCCAATAAATTGCCGGCTCAAATCTTGAAACACTGAATACAATTTTAAATGGAACCAACCACGTTTGAGGTGCTTTTCAAATTTGAGACGCGGCTCAAATTCTTTAAATTCGGACTTTAACTCATTATTTTTCAAACAAATATGAATCCAAATTTTTAGACTGAATTATAATAATGAGAAGATATTACAGTTTTTATGGTTTTATTATAAACAATAAAAAACAAGGTTAATATTCCGTGATTGCGTTGAATCACTAAATATCAACAGAAAACCACAATTAAAATGAATTAATCACAATTTAACGTTAACAAATCACTAAATTATGATGTGGACTAGAATTCACAATAAATTACAGGAGACTAGTGAGACTAGTTGGTTCTGACGGAACTTTAAACTAGTCTCTAGGACGAAACTAGGATTTTATAACAATAGCATACTACATAGAGTGCTAAACAATAGCATACTACATAGAGTGCTAAACATAACAAATAAATAGATAAATAAACAAATAAGGAGCAAAACAATGTTTGATTATTTAGTTAATTCTTGTACATTTTTGATAAAACCATGAAAAACTTAAAACAAAAATTTGAAATGTAATGAAGCATTTAAGAATGATATGGTATAAGCGTGAACCCGATTATATAATATGATTCTAAATGATTACATGGGAGTTCTGAATGAATCGCTCACGTGGATCCTGCGCTAACCGCTCCAACCGCGCATTTTGCAATTAATCGTCTATTCGGCCGGAAATTCGGCAACTCAAATATAAAGATTAGTTTACAAGACCAGGTACTAGCGCTGACAAAAATCTGACAGCTAAACCATTAATGTTTCGCAGATTTTGAACGGGGCCAAAATTTGGAAAATATCGGCGGTTTTTCCTGTTTGATAAATTAGTTGTAGTTGTAGCTAGGAGGGGCAGCAGGGGATCCGTAGGAGTCTTGAAGGGGGGCGGCAGCAGGGGCACCATAGGAGTCCTGGGCAGGGGCCTCGTAGGAGGGGGCGTTGTAGGAAGGAGCAGGGGCGTTGTAGGAAGGAGCAGGGGCGGAGTAGGAAGGAGCGGCGGGGGCGTTGTAGGAAGGTGCGGGGGCTTCATAAGAAGGGGCGGCGTAGGAAGGCTCTTCGTAAGCGACAGCAGGTGCATGGTTGAAAAGTCAATTTTTTTTGTTTAAGAAATATATAAATAAACATCTTGTTACCCCTTTAAACAGTACCAATAAAACTGTGCAAAATGCAAAAATTTATTAGTTATAATAATTGTTGAACTAAATTTTAGAAACTTGTGGTCATCCTTAAACTATATTAAGAATTTCAAAACATAGTCCTTAATTGCATACTGCACAGAATTAAAGCTACATAGACTTTAAACAAAACTATACAGACATACATGAACTAAACACAACTAAATAATGTACAATCTCAAATTTGCAATTTCAAATCTTACAATTTTAAACTGTAGAATTCTAAATTATATAATTTTAAACTGTACAATTTCAAACTATACAATCTCAAACTGTACAATTTCAAACTTACAATTTCAAACTGTACAATCTCAAACTGTACAATCTCAAACTGTACAATCTCAAACTGTACAATCTTAAACTGTACAATCTCAAACTGTACAATCTCAAAACGTAGAATCTCATACTGTACAATCTCAAACTGTACAATCTCAAACTGTAAAATCTCAAACTGTACAATCTTAAACTGTACAATTTTAACCAGTACAAATTCAAATTGTGTAATAATTTTCTAATTATAGTATTTTAAAATCTCATTTTTCAAACCTTAAATTTTTTCATTCAACGCATTTTCAAAAACTTCCAAGCTTTAAAATTAATAGACCTTTAAAATTCACAAAATCGTATCTTAGGAATGATCGAATAACCACATACTAATTAAAAATCTAAAAAATATTTAATTCTCTGCAGTTTACTAAAACACCCTGAAAGGAGGACAGAAAGAACAATAAAATTACTACAATTAAGCTTTTATGCCAAAATGGTCCTGACCAATTATACCGCTCTTATTTAAAATTATTTTTGAAGAAAAAACATACCTTTGATAAAAGCGATTTTTCCAAGGATTGCAGCATCAATAATAGCGCTTCCTGTCAGGGCAGGGATAGCGAGGGCTCCTAGTGTTCCCAAGAAGGGTTCAGGTTCAGCTACAGGAGCAGCTCGGGCCATAACAAGCATGGAAGCCAGGAAGAAAACGTTCCACTAAAATTTAACAAAAATTAGTGGATTTTATGGTTTACTTACATTCGCGGATTTTCATGAATTTTTCATGGAGTGGTTTTAATGCTGCCAAGCATCATCCTATTTCCTCCCTTCAACATCGAGTGGTTTTAATACTGCCTGTACATCATCCCATTTCCTCCCTTCAACATTGTTTTTATTTTCAAAAAAGAACGTGCAACGTCCTTTATATAGAGCACTCTGGAAAAGTCACTTTTTTGGTCAGTTTTCAGCACTTTTGAGTGCAAAAGCTGTGATGAGATGTAGGGAGGAGGTGGGATGACACTTTTTTCACTTTTTTCAGTTTCACCGATTGGAGGTGTCAGACACTTCTCACCTTCATGATGATGGTTGGTGTTTGCTGTATAAGATGGTAGATGTGAAGGATAGTAAGGACAGTATGTCTATGAAGTATGCCCTCTACCCCCCTTTACTCTTATATATTGGCGGCGCAGGTCTCAGGTCTCGTCTTGACCTGCCTTACCAACCCAAGGTCTACATGGCGCATGGCGCCTATGGACCAGTACGCCGGCGCCTGTTTCTGGTTTATCTGGCGCTAATATACGGGGCAACAGTGAGGTCGATAACTTGCATTAGGGGGGGGGTCGGGGGGGGGGTCATTAATAAAATACTAACCGATTTCTGTAAGCTCCGTTATGACCCAGTTTTATGTAAAGAAGGTTGAAGTTAATGGGTTCTCTTCCCATTCAAACTTAAACACATTTATTTCAAAAACTACCAAGTTGGTGTTGGAAATATATATATATAAAAGTTGGTAGTGTATATGGAAGCTAAGATTCGAAATGTCATTTTATCGATAGGTCAATTTAAAGAAGACATTATATAGACATTACATAAAAAAATGTCTAAAAAAGCCACGATTTTCCACGCGTTCTCATATTTCTAGAAAGCATGTCGAGATTTGTTCTCCCATCATCTCAGAAAAGTTCATCTTTGTTTACGAACTATGTCCAATAGGAAAATACTGAAAAATGTCCAATAGAACATTACTTTAAAAATCCAATAGAACTATACTATGAAATGTCCAATAGCACTATACTATGAAATGTCCAATAGCACTATACTATGAAATGTCCAATAGCACTATTCTATGAAATGTCCAATAGGACTATACTATGAAATGTCCAATAGGAAAATACTGTAAAATGTCCAATAGAACATTACTTTAAATGTCCAATAGCACTATACTATGAAATGTCCAATAGGACTATTCTATGAAATGTCCAATAGGACTATTCTATGAAATGTCCAATAGCACTATACTATGAAATTTCCAATAGGACTATACTATGAAATGTCCAATAGCACTATACTATGAAATGTCTAATAGGACTACACTATGAACTGTCCAATAGCACTATACTATGAAATGTTCAAAAGGACTATACTATGAAATGTCCAATAGGACTTTACTATGAAATGTCCAATAGGATTATACTATGAAATGTCCAATAGGACTATACTATGAAATGTCCAATAGGACAATTGTATGAAATGTCCAATAGGACTATACTATGAAATGTCAAATAGGACTATACTATGAAATGTCCAATAGGACTATTCCATGAATTGTCCAATAGGACTATACTATGAAATGTCCAATAGGACAGGTACTATGAAATGTCCTATAGGACTATTCTATGAAATTTTCCATAGGACTATACAATGAAATGTCTAATTGGACTAAACTATGAAATGTCCAATAGGACTATACTATGAAATGTTCAATAGGACTATTCCATGAATTGTCCAATATGACTATACTATGGAATGTCCAATAGGACTATTCTATAAAATGTCAAATAGGACTATTCTATGCATTGTCCAATAGGACTATACTATGAAATTTCCAATAGGACTATTCCATGAATTGTCCAATAGGACTATACTATGAAATGTCCAAAAGGACTATACTATGAAATGTCCAATTGGACTTTTCTATGAAATGTCCAATAGCACTATACTATGAAATGTCCAATAGCACTATACTATGAAATGTCCAATAGGACTATACTATGAAATGTCCAATAGGACTATACTATGAAATGTCCAATAGGACTATTCCATGAATTGTCCAATAAGACTATACTATGAAATGTCCGATAAGACTATACTATGAAATGTCCAATAGGACTATTCTATGAAATATTCAATAGGACTATACTATGAAATGTCCAATAGGACTATACTATGAAATGTCCAATAGGACTATACTATGGAATGTCAAATAGGACTATTCTATGAAATGTCCAATAGGACTATTCTATGCATTGTCCAATAGGACTATACTATGAAATGTCCAATAGGATTATTTAATGAATTGTCCAATAGGACTATTCTATGCATTGTCCAATAGCAATATACTATGAAATGTCCAATAGGACTATACTATGAAATGTTCAATAGGACTATACTATTAAATGTCCAATAGCACTATTCTATGAATTGTCCAATAGGACTATTCTATGAAATGTCCAATAGCACTATACTATGAAATGTCCAATAGCACTATACTATGAAATGTCCAATAGCACTATACTATGAAATGTTCAATAGGACTATACTATTAAATGTTCGATAGCACTATACTATGAATTGTCCAATAGGAGTATTCTATGAAATGTCCAATAGGACTATACTATGAAATGTACAATAGAACATTAATTTAAATATCCAATAGGACTATTCTATGAAATGTTCAAGAGGACTATACTATGAAATGTCCAATAGGCACTATACTATGAAATGTCCAATAGGACTATACTATGAAATGTCCAATATGACTATACTATGAAATGTCCAATTGTAATATACTATGGAATTTTCTTAAATTGCAAAGTTTGTTTGCTGTTAAAGTGGGGTGTCTGACTCACAACAGTACCTTGAAGATATTAATGTTTTTCTATTTTAAAACCTGTTGATTTCTAAAAATTTCCTACATTGTGTTTGCACAATGGCACATAAATTTCAATAGAAGGGGATTATTCATTTCGCGTACAGTACCGTTTTGCCTCATACAGTCTGTACGTATTCTGTACTGCTTGCCCTGGCTAGTTAAAATTTGTTAACGTGATGGAGCGTTTAGAGAAATGAAAAAACTATCGTTTTTAACCCTATTCCTGCTGGGGGGGGGTCAATATGACCCCCCCCGTAGTTTTTTTTACATGACTCAAAAAGTATTGGTATGAGGCTGTAACAAACTAAATCTTTGTTTTGACCCACTTCCTCTTGTCAGATTTTGATAAAATTTAGCTTTTTGGAAAGCCTTTGACATAAGGAAACGAATTGCACAAGTTTTGCGAAAAAAATTGCAAATTTTTTGCAAACAACCTGTCAAAGGAAATTTGCACATTTTTAGTTTTTCTTGATCAAATATCAGGTTATTTAAAATTTTGCATATTTGAAATGCATGGTCAAGGGCTTTTCAAAAATGTATAATTTTTCATTTTTTGGACAAATTTTTTTTGCAAACATTTTTACTATACAACTGGATTTTGCGAGGTCAAAACTAGCTGGCTGAAGGTCAATACTAGCTGGAGGTAAATACTAGCTGGAGGGCAATACTAGCTGGAGGTAAATACTAGCTGGAGGGCAATACTAGCTGGAGGTAAATACTAGCTGGAGGTCAATACTAGCTGGAGGTCAATACTAGCTGGATCTCAATACTAGCTGGAGGTCAATATACTAGCTGGAGGTCAATGTACTAGCTAGAGGTCAATACTAGCTGGAGGTCAATACTAGCTGAAGGTCAATAAAGGCTGGAGGTCAATACTAGCTGGAGGTCAATACTACCTGGAGGTCAATACTAGCTGGAGCTCAATACTAGCTGGAGGTCAATATACTAGCTGGAGGTCAATGTACTAGCTTAAGGGCAATACTAGCTGGAGGTCAATACTAGCTAGAGGTCAATACTAACTGGAGGTCAATACTAGCTGGAGGTCAATACTAACTGGAGGTCAATACTAGCTGGAGGTCAATACTATCTTAAGGGCAGTACTAGCTGGAGGTTAATACTAGCTAGAGGTCAATGCTAGCCTGGAGGTCAATACTAGCTAGAGGTCAATACTAGCTGGAGGTCAATACTAGCTGGAGGTCAATATAATAGCTTGAGGTCAATGTACTAGCTTGAGGTCAATATTAGCTTGAGGTCAATATTAGCTGGAGGTCAATACTATCTTAAGGGCAATACTAGCTGGAGGGCAATACTAGCTGGAGGTCAACGTACTAGCTACAGGTTAATACTAGCTGGAGGTCAATATACTAGCTGGAGGTCAATGTACTAGCTAGAGGTCAATACTAGCTGGAGGTCAATACTATCTTAAGTGCAATACTATCTTGATGTAAGCGACCTAAAAATCGACAAAAGGGGAAAGAAGGACTGTCCTTAAAATGAAATCAGACGACCAAGCATTTTTGAATTTGATGACTAACATATCTAACTTACATATCACCATTTACCTGGAGATTTTAATAATGTTAATACAGATCTTTCCCTTTAAACCTCTTGAAAACAAATTCTTCCTCTCCATTTTCTGCAATTTACAAAGTTTAATTTCATGGAAAAATTATTTTTTAGCAAGTTAAAAATTCTGATATATTCATTTTGAGGGAGAAGAAAGGAATTAATTGGATTTAAGAGAACTGATAGTTTGCGTTTCTCTTACAATCCCCCATGAAATATTGTCGTATTTTATATACTAGGCTTTTATCTTCTATTTAAACTTTTAATTGTGGCTTATCTGTGAGCATTTTCTCTTTGTACAGTATAAAACAAAAACAAACAAAAAAGTTTGCGGATTTCATAATATTTTTTCGCGCATTTTTAAAATTTTACAAAAATAAAAAACTTTTAAACACAAATTTTTAAAATTTCGATCATCCCTGGGGTCCCTAGATGTCCCACAAAAAAATTGGGCCCGATCGGTTAATTCTGCAGTTTTGGCGTTTATTGGATACAAACAGACAAACCAAATTTATAGATAGATAAAATGGTTTTTGATAAAGCATAGGAAAACTTCAATTTTATTCTTGTTTAGATTTTAAAAGAAAAATTTTAGAAATATATTCCTACGTGTTTTTCAGAATTCTGCGAACAAATAAAACCTTGCTAAAACGTGCTTAAGAAAAACGTGGACACTTAAACCCTTCAATTATGTTTTCCTTACAAAACAACATATTACAAAACTACATATTACACTCAAAATGTTCAAATTTATTCTCATTAAAGTACTACTATCTATATAATATCTATACAATTTATCATTCTATAGCGTTTTTTCAAACCAGCATTCTCGTTTTTAAAAACTAAAACTTAATATTGTTAAAAAAAATGGCATCCTGAATTTATTTTGAAATCAATTTCTTCCAAGTAAAATTAGAAAAACTGTAGAATGTAAATATGATAGTAAGGGAGTTTATCTAGATAAATATTAGCAAAAGAACTGAGTTCTTGCCACAAACTCTGATTTTGAAACTTGAAGTTGTACAGTGTACAGTGTACAGTGTACAGTGTACAGTGTACAGTGTACAGTGTACAGTGTACAGTGTACAGTGTACAGTGTACAGTGTACAGTGTACAGTGTAAAGTGTACAGTCAGTGTACAGTGTACAGTGTACAGTCAGTGTACACCTTTGATGTTTCAAACTATTGAATTTTAGTGAATCAATTAGTCTCAGTTCGAAATATCAAAGGCTTACGTCATCAGGTTACCTTTCGACTAAATTTGCTTTGAAAATTTGAGAAAAAAATATGATAATAAATTAAATATTAAAGTAACCAAATAGATTTCTATTTATCTCCTATTCCTTTCTTATGAAACACCCTATTGTTTCCGTTATTTTAAGATTCCCATTTTTATATAAAAAAAAAATTTTAAACATGCTTTTTCTTTCGTTTTCCTTGTAGAATGTGTAAAGAATATTAACAGTAAAATAATAGGCTCCTAAAGACCCCGGGAATATATATATAATTATTCCGTTAAAAGACAATAGAATTGTTTGATTATATAATGACAAAACTCACTTTAAAATACGTTTATTCTACCCTAGGGTTTTCTGTTAATATCATAGTCACTGTTCACATTCAATCCATTCCACTCTTTATTAAATAAAATTAAAGTTAAGATGTAAATTTGTATCTTTCTGCTTTTTTAACATTTCTAAAATTGGTCAATTTAATTTTCTTTTCTCGTCGACTTTTGCAAGTTTTTTGTACCTTTTTCACAATCTTCTTTCTCCTTCCTTTTACTTCCTTCTTTTTCCACCTCCTTCCCTCTTCTTCCCTCGTCTTCTTTCTCCTTCCTTTTACTTCCTTCTCCTTTTTCTTCCTTCTTCTTCACCTTCCTTTTCAATCCTTCTCCTTCCTTCCTTCTCCTTCTTTCTCCTACCTTCTCCTTCCTTCTTCTTCCTTTTCCTTCTTTCTCCTTCCTTCTCCTTCCTTCTCCTTCCAAAAAAAAAAAAACTTTTTTGGTTTTTGTGTTTGATTTCATTGCAATTGTTTTTAAAATTAGAAGAAATAAAGGTCAAGGTACAAACACAATGAATTGGTCCCGATCGGATCAGCCGTTCCAAATTTATTGGATAAAAACAAAGAAATGGCTCCGCTTACCAAAAAACGTATTACAGTTTCCAGGAAGAATGTTAACTTAATCTTTCTGGGTGGGATGTTTATTTTTCTTTTTTTTATTTTTATTTTTCTTTTCTAAAGAATTTGCAGAGTCTTTCTTTTAAATTTTTTGGGGGGTTCAGCAAGTCAAATTAGAGTCAATTTTGGGGTTCAAGTCAAATTAGAGTCAATTTTGGGGTTTACGTCAAATTAGAGTCAATTTTGGGGTTTACGTCAAACTAGAATCAATTTTGGGGTGTACGTCAAGCTGGAGTCAATTTTGGGGTTCACGTCAAACTAGAGTCAATTTTTGGGTTCACGTCAAACTAGAGTCAATTTTGGGGTTCACGTCAAACTAGAGTCAATTTTTGGGTTCACGTCTAACTAGAGTCAATTTCAAGTAAGATTATAATCTTAAATGTTTTTATCATAACTTCTCAAATAGAAAATATATTTGGAGAAAAAATACTTGTTTTTTATTTCTAATACGGCGATAATCAAAAAATTCTAGAATAGGAAGAAGACTTTTAGACTTTATTTATGACTTTAAATAGTACAATGGACATGGAAACCTACATTTTTCTGGTTATTACTGTATGTTACCTCAAACATTTACTTTTCTCCTCATTGTTCGTAAAATCCAAATACAGGAGTGAAATGTTTTATCAGTAATTTCACATAAATGTAACGTTACCTTCACTTAAGGTCTGATTTAATTGCTGTGGCTTTAACAAAGCACTCAGTATGAAGATACGTAGACCGGGTTTAAAAAACAGGTTAAATCCTTTCAAGACATTAATCATATTTTTTAAACAGTTTCCATTATGGTATGTTCTCCTTAAAAAAAGAAATAATAATATTAATAATATTTAATTTTATACTAAGTAGCTTGGTAATGTGATTGTCGTAATTTCAAGTAACCCGCCATTAAATCAGGACATGACCGATTCACAACAGTATCCTTTCAATCTTTATCTGACCAACAATGTCAAAGATATCGTCGATTTTCTTAATTGAAAAGGTTTTTTCTGACAATTTGCTTCATGTTTGTTGTAAAGCAGAAACACATAAGTCACTGTTACATATACAGAGAATCAAAATTTGAAAATAATCCGTTTCTAAAGTTTATAAAGTTAAAAACATAGAATTTGAATTCATTCTCTTAAAAAATATCTTTATAGCTTTCATAACTTTACTAAGTTTCCAAATTAACTAACCACCCCCTCCCCCTTCACTCCTACTCTGGGGCTCTTAATCAGGTATTTGTGTATACCTACCTCTTTTGTCTATTCACTTTTCATGTGTGTTAGGGTGAACTAAACCGTGATAATTACATTTTCACACTTAGTACATGGTCTTAACGCCTGTTAGACAAGAGGGGGGGGGGGTACTTTAAAAATCAAATTCAATAAAAATTATTTAAATGACTTATGAGTTTTTTGAAAAATTAAGTCTTCTGCTTTGAATATAGTTTTTTAAGATTATTAAATGATTTAGCAAAGAAAAAATGAATTTATAGTTGCAGGCAGTTGCAGGTAAATGTGGAAACACATGAGTAGACAGAATGAAAAAGTAAATAATTATTGGTAAGACTTTGTGACCTTGTAGCTCATCTATTGATTTTATGCTCAAGTATGATAAAAACAAATTTATCCGGTTACATATTAGAAATTTTAAACAGTTTTGTTACTTTTAGCAGCTTTTCAATCAAACGAGTTATGATTTAAAAAATATAAGTTTTAAATTCTATTTTACATTTATTTTAGTTTGACGAGAGCAGACAGTATTGATTCGATCCAGTCGTCTCTGAAGTCTCATCCTTTGTGGGTAACCCTGTAGGTTGATATTAAATTACATAAATTCTTTTTTCAGAAGACAAGTTTATGATTCTAGTGCATTTGGTTTGTGACGAAAGTTAGAAGAGGAGGAGTTACGAGTTCGCAAAGTTAGACCAGAAATTAATATCCATAAAATTAGCTTAAGTTTCTAATTTTGAGATTGGAATAGACATTCTCTTCTTCCAAAATGCTTGGCACATTTAATGGTTATTTTTATCTTGTAAGACGAAATCAATTATTTTAAAATGTACATTTTTGCGATTATACAGGAACAGAAGCAGTTTGTATATATAAGGGAATACAGGTTTGTAACATTACAACCAGGATATAATTAGATCCTAGTGGGTAAAGGTCCAAACATATAGAATTTTGATTTTTTTGTTTAAAGATATTAAAAGTTAGTTACGAAATGAAAATGTAGAAAATTAGTTTTCTTCTGTAATCTATTCATCATTCATCATGAGCTCACCCCTTGCTATATTTGAAAACCTAGATAAATTGTTGCTCTATCTCAGACCCTACTTTAAAAGCAAACAGATGACCCGGCTTGGCTTTGGGCTGTTCAGGCGGCTACAGCAAGCACTCTAGGCCGGGCTGGGACAATCCTTCTCCGAACCGTCTTGAATATCCGGTAATAGTTTGCAAGAAGAATGACCCAAGTTCCGGACTTGAATCGGGAAGTACCGGCCCACCCTAAACTGATTGTACTGGTCCGACCTAAACCACGTGGTCGGTCCGGACCTAGGTCGGCCTGCGGCTAGGTCAAGTCCGGACCTTGAATCACCATTCATTCTTATACCAATCCACCTGCAGGGCTGTTTATAGTGCGCGAATTGTCCTGTTTGATACATTTTAGGAATTTTAGCATTGTCTGAAACAAACATCAAAAAAGATAATTATTACAAAATAATTCAGACTTTGAAAAAATACATATTAATTTTAAAACTGTATAAATATTTAAATATATAGAGCATCAACTATTAACAAAAATTATTAAATACATAGAAACATTTATCTGAAAAAATTCTAAGAATGTAAAAATTATGAATCTCTCAAAAAGTTATGCTTGGTAAGCCTCAAATAAGAAATATTCCCCTCACCTCGGTCACACCATTTGCCCCCCCCCCCTACATCAGGATATGAACATATGCTAAAAAAACTATTAAAATGAACATAATTTGAATCAGTGCCGTAACGTAACTGAGGGGATGGGAGCAACGGTACACATACCCCAACCTCGGGCCTTTTAACCTTGTGCCCCCCCCCCCCTACAAAAACTTCCATTTAAATAAATAATACCCGGGAAATTAAAATTCTACTCTTCAAGTAGAAGTACAATGTGTGCATTACACATACTATGCATATCAAATTCTGAACAAGATTTGAACGCATGAATGAATCAAAATTATGATTCAACATTCTACAGTTTGCAATAATTAAACACTTGGTTTCAACTGCCTGTATAACAGACGAACCGGAAACGCCTGGGTTTATAAGCAGGGTGTGTAAATTGTATTAAGAAGCTGTATACAACCTACATCCTTCAATTATATAATTAGCCTTGTAACTGTTTACGATACCTCTTTAATTTGCGTCAAAGTCTCCAAACTGCTCTTTTTTGAGAGAACACGATTTTGCGTTCAAATCCTCAAAGACTAATGTTAGTTCAAGGACAGAGTATAAACAACGGTATAGTAAATTTACCAATTTTGATACTACGTGTGACTGACAGGGCAAACAACCGATCTTATAACGGCAACAAATAATCCATTAAAATATTTTCAATATATTCATTAAATCCAGATATATTGTTCAGATTCTGGATACATTAACAAAATTATTATTTTGCAAATTATCTGTTTTATTTATAAAAATAATTGCGACACAATGATGCACATTACAATAGTGAAAATAGTGAAAAGAAAAAAAGATGGTCAAAATAGAATTTATATGTCCCAAAAAATTGACTCCCTTGCTACTTACAGTTTGTAATGTTACAAAAAGTTGCAAATCTAAATGCTTGATTTTGCACAGACCTGCGTGCAAGGTTTTTGCATGCATTGTTCAATGTCTGGGAGATATTTGAAACCATATTGATATCATTTAACCAGCACTTACACCAGTTCTTTATCATTTAGATCCATTTTCCTTAATACATTTGGTGTTTCTTGAAGGGTACAGTGTACAGTTTACAGTGTACAGTGTACAGTGTACACAGAATATCACGTGACCACCCTCCATAAGATAGTATCGTATTTAAATCACAACAGTACCTTAGAGGCTTTTTCGACAAAGTTAAGATTAGATATCCATGTTATTGTTTTTCAATAAAAATTATTTAATTTGTGTTATCACTACAAAATAAACTTGTGCATTTTTTGCATCAGAAACAATTGAAAAATTAACAGAATTAAACACTTTTTAAGATTTCTACATTGTTGACCAAATTCGGGTTTTAACCNTTCAATACCTAAATATAAAAGGGACTCTTCAGATTTGTATTCGTTAAAATTATATTTTCAATACCTAAATATAAAAGGGACTCTTCAGATTTGTATTCGTTAAAATTATATTTTCAATACCTAAATATAAAAGGGACTCTTCAGATTTGTATTCGTTAAAATTATATTTTCAATACCTAAATATAAAAGGGACTCTTCAGATTTGTATTCGTTAAAATTATATTTTCAATACCTAAATATAAAAGGGACTCTTCAGATTTGTATTCGTTAAAATTATATTTTCAATACCTAAATATAAAAGGGACTCTTCAGATTTGTATTCGTTAAAATTATATTTTCAATACCTAAATATAAAAGGGACTCTTCAGATTTGTATTCGTTAAAATTATATTTTCAATACCTAAATATAAAAGGGACTCTTCAGATTTGTATTCGTTAAAATTATATTTTCAATACCTAAATATAAAAGGGACTCTTCAGATTTGTATTCGTTAAAATTATATTTTCAATACCTAAATATAAAAGGGACTCTTCAGATTTGTATTCGTTAAAATTATATTTTCAATACCTAAATATAAAAGGGACTCTTCAGATTTGTATTCGTTAAAATTATATTTTCAATACCTAAATATAAAAGGGACTCTTCAGATTTGTATTCGTTAAAATTATATTTTCAATACCTAAATATAAAAGGGACTCTTCAGATTTGTATTCGTTAAAATTATATTTTCAATACCTAAATATAAAAGGGACTCTTCAGATTTGTATTCGTTAAAATTATATTTTCAATACCTAAATATAAAAGGGACTCTTCAGATTTGTATTCGTTAAAATTATATTTTCAATACTTAAATATAAAAGGGACTCGTCAGATTTGTATTCGTTAAAATTATATTTTCAATGGGACATCCTGTACCTTCACAAAGTACGAATATGAAGGGTACATTTGACCAGATAAACCATCTCAACCTTAAATCAGACTTTTTATAATAATATGATGAAAACCCGTACAATATGATGAAAACCCGTACAATATGATGAAAGCCCGTACAATATGATGAAAAACTAAACAATATGATGAAAAACTGAACAAGATGAAAACCCAGTTACAATATGATGAAAACCCGTACAATATGATGAAAAACTAAACAATCTGATGAAAACTCAAACAACATGGTGAAACCCCAGTTACAATATGATGAAAACCTTGGAACAACATGGTGAAAACCCAGCTACAATATGATGAAAACCTTGGAACAACATTGTGAAAACCCCAGTTACAATATGATGAAAACCTTGGAACAACATGGTGAAAACCCAGCTACAATATGATGAAAACCTTGGAACAATATGTTGAAAAAAATCAATATTATGAAAACCAACCGACAGTTGAAAGTTAAATTATTTGCAGGAAAGGGGTGCGAAGCTCCCTGAAAGCCAAGTATATAATATGTATATATCTTCCAGTTCATCAACAAGTTTATACACCCTGTGATTGCACCCCCCCCCCCATAAGATAAAATTTATTCAAATTGTAAATAAGAATTGAGCAGTAAGCATTTCAATAGATATTTAATTGTGAATTATTAACGTACAATGATTGAAAAAGGGGGGGTATAAAGGCATATTTTTAAGCTATCTAATACATGGATAAAATACAGTGATACCCACCAAAGATGAGTCTATAAAGACGACCCAAAACTCTAAAAATATGACGATTTTAAGCTTGAAATTTGGTGTCTGCATTTAATTGAGTATTTTTATGGTTTACTAAATGATAAAGTGCAGATAAAAGCCAGTTTTGACCTATAAAGAACCCTGAAAGGATGAAAACTGACTGACAGTCGTCTCTGAAGTCTCATCCTTTGTTGGAAACCCTGTAATAAACATAAATCTATATTAAAGGAACGGTCTTTCTGCTTCATGTCACCTTTCATTCAAAGACTCACCATTGAAACCATTATCAATTACACAATTGAAAAATATTGTTTTTCTAACTTTAGAAGTGTATAATTTGATAATTTCCTCTATTGTTTCTTTTACAAAAATACAAAAATCACTTTTTAGAGAATTCACAATTGAAAATAATCAATGTTTCAATGAGATTGAGAAGATGATGCATTTTTGATCAGTCAAAGCAAAACAGTTGGATATGCAATTTTGCACCATGCACATGTTCAGACTATGGACTTTGGACATCCTTCAATAGATAAATGTTTTTTTAGAGTGTCTGTATCTCAGAATGTCTGTATGTCAGTGTGTCTATATGTCAGGGTGTCTGTATATCAGAGTGTCTATATGTCAGGGTGTCTGTATATCAGAGTGTCGATATGTCAGGGTGTCTGTAAATCGGTGTCTGTATGTCAGGGTATCTGTATGTCTGTATATGAGGGTGTGTGTGTAGGATCCTGCTAACTAGAGATGTCATCCCCCTTATCATTTCATTTTCGGGGTGGAACAATTTTTCAGTAACTTTAATGTGATAAAGTTCTAAGGTCAATAGAGTTTAAGTTTACAATTTGAGCGTTAAAAAACTCTGGTTTATTAATTCTCTTTAAAACCCTTGTATCACCATTTTCTTTTTCCCTCCAAACAAAAACTCTTTTCTCCCTACGTAAAACTGAAGTAGAATGCTGCACGTAAGATTGAAATCAAGCTCTTCTTGTTGAGAAGCTATTGAGAAGTGCAAATTTTTTTTAAAATTAACTTTGTTTCTGGATGAATTTGCTTTTCTAATACTACGAGGTCACAAAGTCCTACCAGTAATTTTGCATAAATTGACCTTCTCAGTCTGTCTAGTTTACAGTGTCCACTGTCCCTCTTGTATGCCGAGTCCATTAGCGCCTGATCCAATCAGGGTTCAGCCATGTGTTTGTTGTCTATTCTGAACCAATAGAAATAGTACGGCGGTAACATCTATCTTTCTATATCTATCTCATTTTCCAATCAGAGATATGAGTCCTTCAACCGGCGCTATCAGTAAATGGAAATATTTTCTTCTTTTGAAACAGGAATGCCTTTCCTCCCTGCCTTATAAATACGAAAGGGTGGAAATTGCATCAAGAAAAAATCGTTCAATTTTCCTAAAATCAAATTTAAATAATGTTATTTGTGAAAGCTTATATAGGATTAAATTAAAGAAAATGGTGTAGAATTAAGTTAAAATTTCTAAAAGGAATATGCTTTTTTTAAATCAAGAAATGCATTGATACAGTCAGTAAGGCTTGAGTGGCAAGATGCAATAAACTGCATTGTTTAAATGTATCCAGAGTTTGATCAGAATATTCATGTTTCTATGCTGAAATACAATCATTTCCTCATTCAGATCTTTAACCTTATAAAGTCGATAGGAGGAGGGGGTGAATGAAGAAATTGAAATTTTGTGGAATTGCATGAAATATAATTTGTAATGTATTTTTTAGATGAATTGCAAGGATTAGTTTATAAAAAAAATTTGGATAAAATTAAGTCTAGACCAAGGTGTGGGAGATTTTACGTACAAGGTGTCCCAATAAACATGGGAATTCAGTGACGAATTCGATATCGTCTTTGTTGTGAATTAGCATTGTAATATCTAATTTCAAAAGTCATATTATTATTATGTCTGCTATAGGTTATTTTATGAAAAGGGTAAAAGACTGTAAAGATGTGTTTATAATGTCTCCGCAAGATGAACAGTGAAGATGGACAAGTTTACTCTGTTTGTATACTGCAATTTTCTTGTTTTACTAGTACAACCGTATGCAGTCAAAACAAAAACAAACAAAATGTGAACATAGCAGACGAAACTCTTACAGATTACAGCTTTCTCAGTAGGTATCACTATACTAAATCAAAGAATTATTTCAAAAGACGATATCGAATTAGTCACTGAATTCCCATGTTTATTGGGACACCCTGTACATAAATAAATCTGCGGAAATTAAGGAATTGCTGGTGTTCAATCAGTCAACAATTTGTACAATTTCATGAAAAATATCTCGGGGAAAATAAACTTTGAATAATGCAGAGTCTCTTTAAACCCTTATATTTTAAAAAACTGATGCAAGTCGATGCTCAATTTATGAATGAGAATATTGTCTAAAATCAAAATCTGGTTTTTTTCAAATCTCTCCAGTCGGCATGATTGGGTATTATTCATTTCTGATAGAGCTGTACAGTTTTAAAAAATGTAGGGCCAGCATCTTAATGATATCGAATTTTGGCCTTATAAATCCAAAAAAATATATCAGTTCAGATATGGTCTTGGTACGCAAACTGGAGTATGTTATCTATATTGGTTCTTTCACTTCGTTCAAAGAAATGTTTGTTAATTTTTAAAAACTTGTGTTCTTCACAGTTATCCGGCCAACCCTCCCAACCCTCGAGCTACCGTTATCACTAAAGACCCCAGACATATCAGGGTTAATGTGTGTAAAATTAGGGGTTCCCGTTTCATCATAATCAATTAAACAATACACTATACAAATATACTGTTCATTCTTCTGTACATACACTTGATTCTTCTGTACAGTTCATTATTCTGTATAGTTTATTCTCCTGTACATACAGTTGATTCTTCTGTACAGTTCATTCTTCTGTACAGTTGATTATTCTGTACAGTTTATTCTTCTGTACAGTTCAATTTTCTGTAAAGTTCATTCTTCTGTACAGTTCATTCTTCTGTACAGTTCGTCCTTCTGCTCAGTTCATTTTACTGTACAGTTCATTCTTCTGCACAGTTTCTACTTCTGTACAGTTCAATTTTCTGTACAGTTCATTATTCTGTACAGTTCATTCTTCTGTACAGTTCATTCTTCTTTACAGTTCATTCTTCTGTAAACTTCGTTCTCCTGCACAGTTCATTCTTCTGTACAGTTCATTCTTCTGCACAGTTCATTCCTCTGTACAGTTCAATTTTCTGTACAGTTCATTCTTCTGTACAGTTAAATTTTCTGTATAGTTCATTCTTCCTTACAGTTGATTCTTCTGTACAGTTTATTATTCTGTACAGTTGATTCTTTTGCACAGTTAGTTCTTCTGCACAGTTCATTCTTCTTTACAGTTTATTCTTCTGTACAGTTGGTTCTTCTGTACAGTCGATTCTTCTGTACAGTTTGATTTTCTGTACAGTTCAATTTTCTGTACAGTTTATTATTCTGTACAGTCGATTTTTCTGTACAGTTTATCTGTAAATAAAGAGAATGAAAAGCAAGGAACTGCTGGATCAATATTTGCCAACATAAAACTAAATAAATCGCATCATAAAGTATTGTTTGGTGTAGACTGTAGATACATTGCATACATTCATATTGGCTCCAGGGCCTAAATATATTTGCAATTTTTTGGTGAAATATACAATAAAGGGATATAGACACAATTTGTCAGCACTAACAATATATATGCAGGGTATCCCACATAATACAATACAATATAATATTTGACCGTTAAACTTTTTACTAACTTTTTGCATAGGATCTATATCAAAAGCATCTTATAAAGTTGTCTCTCATTCGTCTCTCATGTTTCGTGGGTCACTCTTTATCATAAAAATAATATGGGCCGCATCGGATGTAAAAGATTTGAACCAAACAGTAGTAAGAACTTATGTATTGTGAACCACGGGATCAATCTTTGTTCTTCATCTTTTGCATGGATCTCCAGATTAATTAAATCTATTCAATCCAAGTAGTAGAAAAGCTTATTTCCAAGATAACATCAAACTTTCTTTGACAAATTTCCAAGATTCTCCAAGATGTCATTTTGAAGGGAGGGACTGTCGACAATATTTAAAGCGAACCTTTATTCAAAAGTTTATGAGAATGTGATCGATTGAAAAGAGATCAATTTTGCAGAATGTCTTCCTTGTCTTTTACAGAGAAAATGAGACTGAAAGTTATGAAATTTCAGATAGAAAAACACTGTTATCCCCATCATATATATATTTGCTCACACAAGGTTTAATGCGTTTCCTTATAGAAGCAGGCATGTTGCAAATGGAAGGTCATTAGAAATAATATGAACAGCCCCTTTAAAGTATTCAGAGTCATTCTGGGCATCAATAAATACAAGCAATAAAGGAGTTATTCTACTTAATTTTAACAGTAAAACAGTTTTGCAAGCCTTGTAATAAAAAAGATTGCCGAAGTTCAAATCACAAAATAATTACACTTGATGAAATTACCTTAGTGAATTTTAGTTTTTGATGACAATAAATAGTATAATGGGCATAGCGATCTGGGAGGGGGGAAATATGTTTTCATATTTTTCAATTATTCCACATTTTTTATATTTTTTTCATTGATTTTTTGAGATTTTACGTATTTTTCAATGGAAAGAAATAAAACCGAATGTTTGCGTTTGATTTCAATTTGTAAGATAAAAAATGCGGAAACTGAGAATTTAAAAGTTATTAAAAACGGAAACTGACCAAAATTATGCAGAAACGGTTCGAAAAACAGAGGAAACCAATCAACAAACTGAAAATTTAAAAACTTTTTCTGAAAAGCGGAAACGGAGACAAAAATTTAGAAAAACGGATCGGAAAAAAGAGGAAACCGATCAACAAAATAAAAATTTAAAACTTTTTCTGAAAACCAGAAACGGACCCAAAAAATGAGGAAACGGATCGAAAAAAAGAGGAAACCGATCAACAATCGGAGAATTTAAAACTTTTTCTGAAAACCGAAAACGGACCCAAAAAATGAGGAAACCGATAAAACAACGGGAAACGAATCAAATGTAAATATAGAGGAGACACGGATCAAAAATATTCGGAAATCCCTCAATACTTTTCAGTTTTTGATGGATTTCCGATAATTCTTGAAAAAAAAGAAGGAAACGGGCTCAAAGGAACTTTTGGGTCCGTTTCCGTGTTGAGGCGTTTCCATAGCACCCTTTAAATTGTTTTATATTGTCTTGGTCTTAAATTGAAAACCCTGAAATATTCGGGCGTTTACATTTTGACTCCCGAGGAACCCCTTCCCCCCCATCTCCTTAGATGATTAAATGTTTAAAATCTTTGTTATTTCAATTTTAATGGGTTCAAATTGTCGTTAGAAATCTACAATAACAAAAAACCGTCAATATGTTATGAGTATGACGGGTAATATTGCAGTCCAGGTTCTAGTTTAATTACCAACCTCGCGTATATTTGGACAAACTCATGGTAGAAATGTGTGCGTGCAATCGCAAGATAAAAACTAAATTATTTGCAATTAAACCCTGTTACTGGACTTCTTTTATCCTTCTAGTCGACCTTAGCTTGGGTGAAAATGCAGTAAATATTCGGTGCCTTGAATATGGCCTGAAACTGCAATGTCATTGTGTACAATGGATTCAAAATGCGGGAACGGTTTTTCAAAATATGCGCGCATATTTTTCAGTTAAAGCGAGTTTAGCAAACCATAAAAGGGGGATTAACCTTTTCAATATTGAAATTCTAATTTATGACAATTCCAGAACTTCCGGTATTACTTAAGCTTCTCCGGGGGGGGGGGGGGGTATACCCCCCTTTTTTTTTTACGGGGTGCTGGGTATTTAAAAATCCCCCCCCCCCCCTTAGCAGAATAGGATAGGGTTAAACATGATATCTTCTTGCATTTTAAAGCGATGTAGAAACCAACTCGACAAATCCTAAATATTTTAGTATTCAAATTCCGTATTATTTACCCATTGTTATGTGCGTTTCCTTGGGCTAGTAGTCGAAGGTGCAAAAGCTTTAAGGGAGACGGGTTTGGAGGGGTAGGACGAGGGAATGGAGGGGCAGGACGAGGGGATGGAGGGGCAGGATGGAGGAGAAGACTAAAGATGTAGAGGACGGAGTGGGAGGACGTGGGGATGGAGGGTTAGGACGGGGGGATGGAGGGGAGGACGCAAATGTGCAGTGTATACGGACTTATTAAACTTAATAAGAGTTTCTCAAACTTTGTGTACTTTTTCCAAAGTTTAAGGAAAAGCTAAAAGACTCAAAGCAACCCTTGAATGTGTACAAATCATGTAAATATGTTATTTAATAATTAAGAATTACGTGTTGTCTACGGTTATCTAAAGATTAACTTTTCAGAACTGAACGTTCTGTCTTTTTCAAAGTTAACGATCGTTAACAATTCCAAACAATTCTTAACTACGTTAACGGAATATATTACACATAAAACATATTCGTTAAAAATTTCGAAATTATTGAATTTTGCCGTTGTTTTCAGAATTTTCCGCGTTAGATTAATTTTAAAACCTTTCCATTCGTGAACGGGAAACCGAGGCCTACGTAAATACTTTTAGGTTTCATAAAACGTTAAAAATATTGGGTCCAACTCTGTTTGGGACCTGCATGATATACTTCCAAAAAATTGTTTATTACTGTCAGGATTATAAAACTGTGCCTTCCAAAACATTTTCTAACATAGAAATTTACACTTGTACTTAAAATGGCCACAACGAATGAATCACTTGAATTTAAAGAGACTGTAAACGTTATTTCAAGAGACCCTACTTACAAAAGGAAATGCACGATTCACGATGGTACCCTTGAAAGCTAACAGTCCCTTTAAACAGAAAGTCTAACATAATGTGTATGATGTGTGGTTATAAGAAGAAAAAAAAATGTTCGGTCAAGTCGATATTTTCAACGTTTTTTTTTTCAAGATCGACACCCTGTATTTATAACTTAAATACAATTCGGTTTTAAAAATAAATTAGACGAATTTTTTTTTGGATGGCTTATAAAGATGAAAATTACGGACGTACTTATGAATCTTTTGGCAATAAACTGCAAGTAGAGGAAAAGTAATAAGATTTACAACCGAGAGACTTTAATGAGATAAAGAACGGTATCGTAAACCAGATTAAAGCTAGGGCATAAAGTACACTGAAGAGTTGAGTTTAGTAAAACGTGACAGAATTTTAAACCTTGTCTAATTTATTTATTTAGGCTTTTGTGGAGCTTCGCGTCCATCCTCTTTTTCAACTTTTAATAGTATATTTGACTAGTGTATATGGATGGTTTCTTCAATATTATTAAGTCAAACATGCTGCTGGCATATTTCCCACTCACAGTCCAGTTTAACATTAACATCCGGAACCCAGGTTACCCCCCCCCCTCNACAGTGGGACTTATAAAACTGAGGAATAGGAGACGAGAATTTAAGCAATCTTATATTTACTCCCTGCTGTCAGCAAATACTATAGCTTGCCAATCAGCTGATTAAATTAAATGGATCTGTAAGCACCGCGCAATTTCTGTGTTTTATATTTATTGAACTAATTTAACAATAACAGTCGTCTTCCTATTCCACAGACGTATAGATCTCACCTTGTACTTGTTATAGAATGCTAGAATTAGTGGATGGAATTAAATGGAACGTTGATGTATTTTCAATTGAGCCTACTTTTCAAGCTGCATCCCCTATTCATAACCGTATCCTTTAATTTTGCGTAAAAATTATATTTTTGAGATATTCTTGATTCTTTATAAAACAATCTAACATTGATAATTTTCAAATTCGGTTTCTCCACAATGGTGACTTGCAATTGTATGCAATAGATACAATGAAAGAAGTTGGCAGAACTTATCTCTTGCAATTATAAAACAACGATATCTTCGTCATTGTTACTCAGACAAATATCCAAACGGTACGTCGTGAATTTGACATGAAATGTAGGGTTACTTAAAAATACATCAAAAGTCCCTTTCAGAATAAAGGAGACAAATACGATAATAAACAAGGTAATAAGACAAGGAAAGTTAATTGCTGTTGCGTATTCTCTGCGTGCATATTGAAACCAGTTCTCTCTGGAGGGTGTTTGTAAACAAGAATAGATGTATCAGTGTTCTTCTAGTATCCGAGGAGGTTAAAAGCATTTAATTTTGATAATTTTAATAATTCACATAATAGTTTCCATTAACCAGAATATTTCATCGATTTTTGTGTGAAAAGGGATCCCGCGCGTGTAAGGCTGTGACATCCGTCTTGTGTTTACTTTTAGCCCAGAAATGCGTACACCTCTGAAATAACTATTTTTACATTATACTACTTTGATAAAAAGTAAATCTAATGTATTGTAGTGTACATATATTGTAGTGTTCAATATAAGCCGTAAGGTACAGGGTTCTCCACAAAGGATGATACTTCAGAGAAGGCTGTATGAAAGATTTTTTATATTTCAATGATTCCCTGCAACTGCAAAATTAGATGTTTCTTTGCCAAAGCATTAAATAATTCCCATAAATCCCATTATTCTTCAGAGTTTCAGGTCGTCTTTAGTCTGTTGTGGGTAAGCCTGTATTAGTAAAATGTTTAGCGTGTATATGTGTGGTGATATGTGCTTATAAAAGCATTTAAGCAATAAACTTGATTTATCAAGGGTTCAAGTCATTTAACCTTGAAGATCCTAGATCAGCAGACCCCACTGGACAGAGCAAGGTTGTAAAGTAAGGTTGCTTATTATCGATGCGCTCCAATGTACGGAAAATGTCGGCTCTTTAGCATATGACGTCACTCTCTCCCCTGTAATCAGTGACGTCATATGCGGATTTTATCTATATCTATGCTAGGGAAACGACATTTTCCGTATATCACATAGAGAGTAAGCAACCTTATTATACATCCTTGGGACAGAGTGTACCACTAAACAGGAAAAGTGAGAGACGACCTAATAATATCGTCTTTGATAATTGACAGCTAGTTTATGAAAAAATTGATATTACACAAATTAAAGGGACTTAAGACGTAATTTCAAGCAAGGTTATAATGCAAGGAAAGTTTTTTAATAAGTACGTACGCAATTTTTTTACCGCAGTGTACTGTCTCTGTGCGGTAATGTGAACACAAGACGGATTTCGAAGCCTGACATGGATCGAGTCCATCTTTCACATGAAAAATCAATGAAATATTCTTGTCATAAGAAACTATTATGTGAATTTTTAAAATTATCGAAATTTAATGCTTTTAACCTCCTTGGCAAATAAACGAACACTGATACATCAATTCTTGTTTACAAATTCCGCCCAGAGAGAACTGGTTTCATTATGTACGCAGAGTATACGCAACTGCAATTAACTTTCCTTGCATTGTAGCCTTGATTCCAAATTGTCCCCTTTAGGGCTTTAAACCGTTGTCCGATCGTGATAAAAGTAATATCATAATTTGTTATATGTTGATTATATTTTTAATTGTGGTTTCTCTATAAGTGATAAGTGATATATTCCTCATCGTAATTTATATAAAAAGGTTGGAGTAATGTTAGGAATATTTACAAAAATCATACTCGTAAAATTGGGGTTACAATTACGAATAATATGTGTACACTGTACAGTGCTGATCTAAACTGTCAACTTGAGATTATGTACATTGAAAACTGAATAAGAATGCCAACTTACAGTTTGTATTAAGCGTAAACTGATTAAAATGTGAACTTATAGTTTATGTTTAGAGTAAACTAATTAAAAATGTCAACTGAAAGTTCATATTTAGAGTAGACTTATTAAAAATGTCAACTGAGGGTTTAAACATAAAGTAAACTAATTAAAAATGTCAACTGAAACGTTTATATTTAGAATAAATTCTGATTAAAATGTCAACTGAAAAATTTCATAAAGAGTAAACTCATTAAAAATGTCAACTAAAAAATCATATTTAGAGTAAAACTGATTATAATCTCAACTTACAGTTTATATTTAAAGTAAACTGATTAAAAATGTCAACTAAAAGTTTACATGGAGTAAACTAATGAAAATTGTCAGCTGAAAGTTCATATATTAAGTAAACTAATCAAAATTGTCAGCTGAAAGTTCATATATAGAGTAAAATAATCAAAATTGTCAGCTTAAAGTTCATATATAGAGAAAACTAATCAAAATTATCAGCTGAAAGTTCATATATAGAGTAAACTAATCAAAATTGTCAGCTGAAAGTTCATATATAGAGTAAAATAATCAAAATTATCAGCTGAAAGTTCATATATAGAGTAAACTAATTAAAATTGTCAGCTGAAAGTTCATATATAGAGAAAACTAATTAAAATGTCAATCTATAGTTTATATATAGAGTAAACTGATTTAAATGTCACCCGAAAATTTTTATTTTAGAGTGACATAATAAAAAATGTCAACCTTAAGAAAACCGATGAAATTCTTCTCTTCTAACTGAAAACAAGAGAGCAGGAAACGTTTTGCTTGACAAAATCCAAATTTGTTTTACAATATGTTATTTGCGTAAGAAAACAAATATTTAAAACGTTTTATGAATTGAGGACCTTGAAGATATTGAATATTCACATGTATATGATATAAAGCATTGTTTGTCTTGTACTTGCAAAATGTTGATAGTATTTTTTCAAACGTTTTCATGTTTATACGCAATAATCTATGCATATTACCAATCCGTCAGGAAACTCAAAACTTACAATAAAGTAATCATCGCAATCTTAAGAGAAGAACAATTGAGTCTTTGCCAAGAACTCTGATTTCCAAATCCCTATATCTTTGCAACCCAATGTCGTGGGTCTAACTTTCTAGGTTTTGTTAAGTTTTGTCATATATTTTCTCTTCGGATAAAAATGTTTAATGAACACAATTTTTTACATAGAAATAATTTTGAAATATGGAATCTTCAAAAGTTCACAATCCAAACCCCTTAAAGTTCCAGAAGAACGAACCAAATTGTTGCAAATTTATCATAAAAATTCGCCAAGAAATCAACAAAAATCCGCGAAAATTAGATCAGTTTATTATTGGACAAATGGACATGTTGATTACTACTGCAAAGACTTTATTCAAAATAGAACTTTTAAAGGGTCTCATCAGAACCGTAGAAAACCGCCAGATTTTTACTCTGGTTAAAAGTAATTAATAATTTTGAAAAAAATTAGGGCTGCAGATGTGCAGAAAGTAAGAAAAATGTTCAGAAAGAAATGCTTTCAGTTTCGAACAAGCTTCAAATTTTTGGTCTTTTTGAAAGAAACTTTGTTCATCCGATGTAGAGCAGAATGATGTTTTAACAATGGATGATAAGATGAGCACATACATCTAATTTGTTTAGGGATAATATACATAAATGTTCAGATATGATCTACATAGTTGAACAATTTTAGATCCGTAAGACGAATATATATTATGCACAGCCTGCTTTTACTTCGCTACATTTACTAAAAATCGTATTGACTCTATAGATAAGCACGCTAAATTGCAATAACAAACCAAAAACGATTAAATCATTATTTGAATGAAAAGATTTAATAAGATTTATTTGATGATTTTATAATGAAGATTGAGGATATTATATAACGGTATCAAGCCCCGTAATATTCTTAAATATTTTAGCAAATAATATTTAATATTTAAACTCATAGTTTTTGTGCCAATTCCTAGCGTATTTGGTCTGAGCTGAGAACAGGATGCATGTGTGAATATTATGAAAATGTTTCCGCACAACTAAATGGAGATCCACATTTTTAAGACATTCATTTAATGTTTTCTTATATATCTATCTATATATTTATCTGTCTACCCTTCTTACATCTTTTATACTCTTTCATGCCTTCTTTCTTTCTTTTTTTGTTTCTTTGTTTTTCCACTTCCGTATCATTTAATTGTACTCTCCCTAGGGCTGGGCGTTTTTCTACTTTTTTAAAATCATTCCATCCGTTCTGTACGTTCCCCTGAAAAAACTATCGTTCCCGAGAAACAATGTCCAGTCCTTGAGCTGGGCGTGTTCCTACTATTAAAATCTTTCGTTCCGTTCGTTCCCGAGAAAGAAATGGTTCTAAAGTAAATTATCATTTTTTATCAAAAAGGATGCAATGAAATAAGATTTAGTTAGGGCAGTGCATAATAGAAGAGAACCTCAGAGACAACTATTGGAGAAAAACGGAACTTGAAAATTAAGTGAAGAAGTCCCTTTTTTAATTCCCCTAAAAATCCGTAAACTTGGTGACCAAGTCCTAAGAATTTCTCAGGAATTTCTAGAGAAGCATTCAGGAGAATTTCTCAGGATTTTTTGGAGTGAAATTCCGGAGAAATTCCCAGGAATTTCTCAAAATTTATTCTCGTATTCAATTCCCCTAACAATCCGTAAACTTGGTAACCAAGTACTAAGAATTTCTCAGGAATTTCCGGAGAAGTAATCAGAAGAAATTCTCAGGATTTTCTTTTTTTGAAATTCCGGAGAAATTCCCAGGAATTTCTCGAAACTAATACTCTTAATAAATTCCCCTAAAAATCCGTAAACATGGTGACCAAGTCCTAAGAATTTCTCAGAAATTTCTGGATAAGTATTCCTGAGAAATTCTCGAAACTGAGTCTCAAAACTGTGATCCCACAAAAATCTCTCATCTTGGGGACCAATTCTGGAGAATTTTTCAAGAATTTCCGAGGAATCAGTTACAGGAAATAATTCTCGAGAAATTCCTCGGAAATTCTTCAAAGAAAGTCCCCACGGTTGTAGATTCTGGAGAAATTCCTCACTTTTGTTACTTGGGGTGTTTAGAATTAAAGAGTATAGACGGATAACAGAATGTTTAGAAGTACGAAAGATTAAAAATAGATTACTGAGTCCTTATCAAGAGTATATTAGATTTCTTCATCGCATACAGTGGTAACTAGAAAACTAGAAATAGGAAGACGACTTTACAGCAATACTTAATTGTATTTTATGTTTTATAAAGCAAATAGTTTTACTAGACACTTATTAAATCACTAATTGAGTGAAATGGATCTGTTTACACTGCACAATTGCTGTGTCCCATGCTTATTGGACTATTTAAAGTCATAACTTTTTAGTCTAAAACTACCAAGGTAATATTGCTTGGTTCACTTCTATAAGAGATTAGCATAGTCTAATTGCTACAACTATCAGCATATCTATAACCAAGAGAGAGAATTCACGAATACTAGAGACAGGATTGTCTACGGGATTGATCAATCCACCTCAAACCATGAGATCCAGGGTGAATTTGAGAAGTTCGGAATGGTGAGCGATGTTTACGCCTTCGTCACCTTCGACAGGAAGAAGGATGCTGACACTGCAATGGATGCCATGGATGGGCAGACCATTTTGGACAGCAGATCAAGGTGAATGAGGCTAAGCCCCATGAGGATGGTGGTGGCGGCGGTGGATTTAGAGGCGGCGGATATGACAGTGGCCGAGACGGAGGTGGTGGCGTTGGATACTCAGGCGGTGGACGTGGAGGAGGTGGCGGCGGAGGATGTGGAGGTAGTGGACGCAGCGGTGGTGGTGGCGGATACAACGACGGATATTAATTTGTATTTGTCGTTAAACTTCAAGATACTACATTTTAATCAATCATTACCCTTTTCTTTGATATTACCTGTCTCACGATTCGCGGATTCTCTCTCTGATAAAGATAGAGTTCTTGTAACAGAAACTTGGACATGAACTATGAAGCTTTGTAACGAAGCTAAAATCCAGAAATTCTCACTTCATGATCTGTATCTTGTTCAATTCTGATCTCATTTATTGAAATATTCGTTTCTTGGTATTCCTAAGGTTCGCCCATCTATCACTCTTGTTAGAAATACGTATTTCTGTAAATCTGTCACGTGTAAAAGCATTTATAGTTAACGCTGAGATTACCAAAGCTGGCGCTATTGAAATTTTTAAATAAATGTTTTAACCTGAAAAAGTCCTAACTTGAGTCAAAGAGCCGTCTTCTTGTTCTGTTGTTCTTGTTGTACTGTGTGTACGGGTATACAAATATTTGATGCTGATATTAAAGTTGTAAGAAAACCAAGAGAAAAGAAATTAAATAGGATTCCAATTTACTGAATTAGATTCATGATGAGGTTGTTTTTAATCCATCATGAATTAGAAAAGGATCAAACATTAAATTGTTTTCAACACCTTCATCTTCCTCCCCCTGCCATACTTACAAAAAAAAACACCTTTCCCTCATCCATCTACTTTCTTTCCTCCTTCCCTTTATTCATCAGCCTCCCTTCCTCTTTCCTCCTTCCCTTTATTCATCCACCTCTCTTCCTCTTTACTCCTTCCCTTTATTTATCAGCCTCCCTTCCTCTTTCCTCCTTCCCTTTATTCATCAGCCTCCCTTCCTTTTTCCTCCTTCCCTTTATTCATCCATATCCCTTCCTCTTTCCTCCTTCCCTTTATTCATTCGCTTCTCTTCCTCTTTCCACTTTTCAGCATTTGCCTTCCCCCCCCACCACCCCATCATTTCTCAATCCTATTTGTATCCACATTCTCCCTCCCTCCCTCCCTATCCATCTATACTTCATCAAACCATGGCATATTGAAGAGTTAAATAATTCCAAGAATATCAAGAATACAATACATATTGTCTAGAATCTAGGCCAAAATAATTAGGTTTGTAGAAAAGTTTCTTAAGAGGATTTAAAACACTGATTTAGTGTTCCACTTTTACTATTATTCATATATCAGGCATTTCTTGTACGACTTAAATATTTTAAGACATCCCATTGTAGCTGGGGGGATAATTTTATACCTAGAATTTAATATGATATCTTTCTATCTATCTTTCTAACTATCCTAAGAGTACGTATATTAATAAGAACAGCTAGACGGATGTGCCGAGGCGCTACCAGTGTGTTAAAGTGGGTTGGATTATTTTCACTTTAAAAAAAAAGATAGTTTTTTTTTCAAAAATGACGAAAAGAAAAAACCAAAAACGAAGAAGTCGTTTTTAAGTTTTACTTTCAGTTAGACGTTTCGAAAGTTAGGTCGCTTTTGATTTTTCACGATCGTTATAACGATGACCCTTCGTTAACGACCTTTTTTAGACAAAATACATTTTTTGGTCGGAAAACCCTTAGATCAGAAAAACCTTAGGTCAGAAAACATTCAGGTAATTTCTCACGATAAAAAAAAAACATTTAAGACAACATTTATAAACAAATCTTCATGAAAAAAATTTGGATTAATTGTCATTAAAACTCAGATTTATTCACAAAATAATTTTCAAAATAATTTTCAAAAACGATCGTTGTTGAAAAGTTCGAAACGAGTGGTTCGTTAGTTGTGACCAATCGTTTTTTTTCTAAAAACGGTACGATCGTTTTTGGAACAAACAAAAAAGAAAAGAAAACGATCTCTTTTGTGTCTTTTTAAAAAAAACACGAAGAACAACTATTTGTAAAAAGGGGGGAAGGGTATCTGAATTAGCGCAAACATACATGGATCATGAATCTTAGAAAGAAATTATAAAGTTTTGAATCATTTTTAGATAAAGGATGGTATTTTAATGTGCTCCTGCTTTTGTCCTGCAAATTACACTTTTACAAGGGAGTAAGGTCCAGGGTATTGGTTGGATGAATGCGTAAAACAAAACTATACGGAAATATTGTGGTTTATAATTTTAAAAAAGTGTAAAATATTCCCAGGGAACTGGAGCAGTATTATTCATACAATATTCTTTACAAATACACCATTTATTATAACATATATACACATGTTTAAGTATTGTTTCACAGATACAGGGAAACCCACAATGAACGAGACTTCAGAGACGTCTGTTCAAATACTTTTCTCACATCAATGGTTCACTGCAGCAGCACAAGGTTTTATAAACTCATACATGGTGGCACCCAAAAACAATTATCAGTGTTTTTATAACTCATTAATCCATAAAAATGACTTGAAAAAGTGCTCCAGTGTAAAGTTTTTATGTCCCTGAATCCTTTAAAATGACTTGAAAAAGTGCTCCAGTGTAAAGTTTGTATGTCCCTGAATCCTTTGAAATGACTTGAAAAAGTCCTCCAGTGTAAAGTTTTTATGTCCTGAATCCTTTAAAATGACTTGAAAAAGTGCTCCAATGTAAAGTTTTTATGCCCATGAATCCTTTAAATAACTTGAAAAAGTGCTCCAGTGTGAAGTTTTTATGCCCATGAATCCTTTAAATGACTTGAAAAAGTGTTCCAGTGAAAAGTTTTTATGTCCCTGAATCCTTTAAAATGAATTGAAAAAGTGCTCCAGTGTATATTTATAATGTTAGAAGGGGTCGTTTAATAAACATTTTGTCGTTTGATACTTCAGTTTGGCGTACAAGGATGTCGAATGTTCTAAAATTATTCAAATCTATAAGGCAGAGAAAAAAAAATATGGTTAGAAATACAATAGAATAATTTATCAGATTACTATGATGTTTATGTTTCAAACTATTTCTATAAGAGGCCCCAGTTTGATGCCATGCAAAAAATAGACTATTTATGCAACCTCTCTTTTTAGGGTTCTCTTCATAGAGTTCAAGGTTTAGGAATCCGAATACATCTTGAATCACAGAAACCCTAGTGCACATTTTCGAGTCATTTTTGGGGCTTAAAGACGCTTAAAGACCCTGTTATTTGAGCCACTCTGTTATTTATATAATATATATAACCATGTTCTTACTTTAACATTTATAAATTATGTAATTTAAGGTTTTAATTTGTTTAAATACGTATTCAATATGTTTTACAACTTTTTGTTTTTGTAAACGTTATATTATTGAATTTTTTGATATCAGTAATTAAGGATAATAAGTGTTTCTCATGTTCACAGGCGTTCAACTTTATATGTTACTAGCTTGAGAACTCAGCGTTGCCCAGGGTGCTGATAGTTACTCCCCCGTTGACCCGCACTTGGTCGTTCTTACCGGGAAACTAAATTATTATGAGCGTATTTAGAAAGGGGTATAGTACAGTGAGGACCAGAAAGCTGTGTAATAGGAAGACGACATTATATATAAAAGATGAACACATAAGAACATTCTATCACAGATATAACGTCTAGGGATGTGTCTGTTCAACCTTTTGAAATCGGCTCAAAAGATTATATCTCACCATCAAATATAGCAAATCTAGAGAAACTCTATTAGTTCTGTAAACCCAGTGTTAGTTTCAAAGCAATGTGCGAAAATCTATAAACCTTGCATTACTGTCATCATACTACATTTTTAAAAATCGAAAAACACTAAACAGAAACCAAGAGACTCCATTTCTGAAAATCAAGCCTTGCAGTGCAATCATACTACATTTTTATAAAACGAAAAACACTAAACAGAGACCAAAACTCCATTTCTGAAATCCATCTCTGAATAACTAAACTAGACTCATGTTGTTCAGTCTTGTATGGCACCTGTTTTTTGGCAAACCCTGTCAATCATAAAATGCGATATCCAGAGAATAGAGTATTAGTATTAAATTGTAAATTTATATATTGTTGAATGTAATTTTGCTTTAGACAAATATAATAAAATGATAAATGTAAAGCAATACTAAAGGTATTTGATGTTTTTAAATTAAATGATTAAATAGTTTTCAAGTGTCTTTACTAAATTATGTATTAAATGAAGCTGTTTACGCTGCACAATAGCAGTGTCCTATGTTTATTCGACTAATTAAAGTCATAAATTAATTCTGGAAGTCGTCTTCCTATTCCGGAGTGTTTCTGGTTCTCCCTGTAGTACAGTAGAAGGTGTGATAAGAGTACACTTGAGATAATGGTGAAATAGAAGAAATATTTTAATAAAAGGTAGAATTCCTATCCCCCATCCCCTCCCCTTAAAATATTGACCTTGAGAATACGAAAATAGGCGTCTATTCGTCTAGAAGTTACTAGTTTGCGTACCATTTCTGACGCAATGTTTTCCCAGATAATGCGTAACCTTGTCGGCAATGCTTTAAGTTAAACGCAATTCGATAAGTTTTAGGTTTACGTATAAACACAAATTCTAGGATACGCAGTAATATATCGTAGAGAATTAATAATCTTAAATCTGTTTAAATATCTCCGGGCCTATACACATATACAGTAATATCAATATCTGATACTGAGGAATTCAGATATCTGATACTGAGGAATTCAGAATGCTTCTTGCCCATCTTCATTTAGAAATATCTTTTTTAATGCTCTTGAGCTTTTCAGGGCCCTCTGGTTCCCAGTGTTTGAGATCCGGACCCGGAACAATTTGGCTTTCTGGATCCGGATCCTCAAAAATATGCGGATATACCAATCCGGATCCAAGTGACGAATTATCAATCACATAATCGGAATTTATTTTTGCTCACAAGTTTTAAATCAAGGAGGAAAAAGAAGAACTTGACAACATTTTGAAGTAAAATTCAGGAGCTAAAGCCGGATATTTTAAACACCGGATCCGCATCCACAAATGATCTCTTGAAGCACTGCAGTCCAAATTATGTGTGGGACCTCACATGCCCCAAGAAAAAGTTTATGGATGCTCAAAATTACCATAGCTTGTGTGCAAAAAGTTTTTGATTTCTGTTTTATTTGGAAATGCGGAAAACAATTACTTTTTTATTATTGTTATATATTGAACACAGAGAAGATACTCCCAGATAGCGCCACAATTTAAAGTTGAAAAAGAAGATAAAAGAAGAACCTAGTAAATAAGGAAATCAAGAATTCAGACTTAAAAAACGTTTATTGATACATTATTTCACAGAGAGCAGGAAATGCCGGTCATACATTAATAACAGCCTTCAGAGTTGGATACCTAGGGATCCAAGGAGTAGATGAGGATCCGTCCTACTGGACAACGGAGTGAGGGATTGGATTGATGGGATCAGCTTTAATATTAGCTAGGTCTTGAACAGTATACTGTTAAAAATAGCAGAAAAGAAGATGACGCTAAAACCGTAGGGGATGTGTATGTTTCCCCCTATTTCAAATAATTCCCCCTCCCCCAAAGCAATGACTGAAGACATGCTTTAAACAGGGTAACACAGTCCAATTTTACCTTCATCCAATCACTTAAAAAGCTCATATTTTGCCCAGGCAATATAAAAAATATTCACTCCTTCATAAAAGATAAAATATGAAAATTGAAAATAAACAACTTTTTTGGCGTTTGTTTACATTTTTACTTTGCAGTACACTTTGCAGTACACTTTCCTAATCTCTGATCCAGATCTTCGTCAATTTCTCCAACAACACAAATATTGTCTCCACGGACAATATGTAACCCCAGGACAACCTAAATAATATTGTTTATATACTAGCATTTTATTGTTTGAATACAAGTATTTTCTCCAGGACAATATGTAACCCCAGGACAACCTAAATAATATTGTTTATAGACTTGTATTATCTCCAGGACAATATGTAACCCCAGGACAACCTAAACAATATTGTTTATAGACTTGTATTATCTCCAGGACAATATGTAACCCCAGGACAACCTAAACAATATTGTTTATAGACTTGAATTATCTATAGGACAATATGTAACCCCAGGACAACCTTAATAATATTGTTTATAGACTTGTATTATCTCCAGGACAATATAAACCCCAGGATAACCTAAATAATATTGATTATAGACTTGTATTATCTCCAGGACAATATAAACCCCAGGACACCCTTAATCATATTATTTATTGTACTTCATGCATCAAAATTTAACCTAATCATTTAATGAATATTATTCGATTCTTAAATTGATCTAACTTAAAACCATGCTTGTTCTTAAAACTTAATCCTCAACTTGATACCAATATTATGTATCACAGAAATCCTAAATCAATGAGAACTGGATTTGTTACAGATGCCGAATTAAAAAAAAATTTAAACCGCCAAAAACCGGCTCCAATAGAGCGCCGACTCAAATCTCGAAACACTAAATACAATTTAAAGTGGAACCGCGTCTCAAACTTGAGACGGGGATCAAATTACTTGAATTCGGGCTCTGGATTGCTAATCTAGTTATCACCTGCTCGACTCCCTGTGAAGTAGAGTAAACCCGTTCATGAGTCTCATCAAGGATAAGGTTTATCGTCTGATCAAACCCCTTCAAGGTACCTTAACAATTCATTGGTTGAGATTATCATATCCATATATATATAATCTCAGTTTGTCTGTCTGTTTGTTTGTCCAAGCATATCTCAGGAAACCCAGGACCGATTTGCCTCAAAATTTTGATTGAAGAACTCGGGAGAGCCACGGAAATTTCTAAGCTTGGTTTTTAGATTCTATGATGAGTGTTACGACTTTTTGGCGAAAATTTAGTTTCCGGATAAAATTAACTAAGTGCGGGTAAACGGCAGGATTAACTATGAGTAATCTGGGCAGCACTGGGCTCCCGAGCTAGTATTTAGTATCAGTAACAAAAACATTTTAATACATATATATCTTTATCAAAATGTAAAAAGTTCACAGTGAACTAATGCCATGTATACTGTATAGAAACAAATGAAAGCCACGGTAGAATCGATTAGTTCAATTTACCCTCATTATCTACTCTGTAATTATATTGGAAGATTTCTTCAAAATTCGTCTTTTCAGTTCAAACGTTAAAAGGAAAATAATAACTTTTCCCCAAGTGGGGAAAAATTGCATTGTAGGCGAGTATTCATAATGGCTTATTATTAGAGTACAAGTTCTTCTATACATGCCATATAATTTTACAGTAAAACTTTTCTGACATATTCTGTCGTACTTATCAAATTACTTGTGATTATAAATAACTTAAAAAAACTAATTGTTGAAGTAAATAAATGTCAGTTACTAAATAAAAATATACTATCGTTAAAAAACGAAGTTTACCTATGAATATCCTGCCGTCTGCTGTGATCACAGAAACAGGTCTATTGACAAAACTTTCAAGATCGCCGGACATTTTACTGAAAACATAAACAACGTTGCAACAACATGAGCTAAACCTCAGCAAAAAAACAAATTAATGGTACTAAGGGAGGGGTGCAGGGACGCCATGAGCACTGAATAATATTTTTTAAGCTTCTGGATTTGCAGGTAAATAACATGGCGCTAGTCGCTACCCCTATCCTTTAGAATAGATATAGAAGTAATGTAAACACATTTGTGAAAAAATATTTAATTTTTTAATAGTCATGCAATGATTTTGGATATTCAAGAAAACACTGCTTAACTATTTAAAGATTACAAATTTGTTTGAAAAAAGTTGTTTATTACTTCTATAATATCTATATTAAGGTTTAGGGGTAGCGCCAGGTCATTTTAAATACTCATCTGCAAATACGGAGGCTTGGAGACCATTTTGCGGGGCATATGGCGGTCCTGCACCCCCTCCCTCGTGGTACATATTCCACAGGGGTATATATACATCTCAAAACAGATTTCTTCTTTCTTTATGCTGAATATTAACTTTGTGAGGAAAAACAGCAGCAATCGGCAGGAAAATTATTATGAAAAATATATAAACCCCTGAACTTATCACTCAGAAAAAAATTATCACGATAAAGGTAAAAAAATAAAAAGATCAGAGCTGTATCAAGTTTGTGCCCCTTCTTAAAAATAACGGGTTGATATAAAAAAATCAAATTTAATTTCAGTAATGGTTTGTTACAAATCGATTTAACTATTACAGAGTTTAAATTAACGAATCGATCGCTATTTGTTTGAAAAAAAAAACTTTTAATGAGACACAAATTTTAAAATGAATTATTAGAATTATCGCGCATTTATCATAGTCTTTGGCCAAATTTTTTTTTGCCTCGAAATAGACGAACTTGAATAAATTAGTGAGCTCAAGTCTGCAATCTAGAAATTAAGGGATTTCCCGCAATTATTAATATTATTATTGGTAACAAAATAGAACACAAGGAAAAGATTAATTCACAAAGCTCATCTTTTTAAGAAGATATTAACCAGTTTGAGATACTCTATACACTGTACAGAGTGTACAATTTCTAATCTCGAGGTTGGTTTATAAAACCGGTTTTGGTGACGTGATGCTTTAAGGATCTTCTTACAGTGTAAACACATAACAAGAGAGAGAGTGAGAGAGTGAGAGAGAGCCCAGATTGTGAATTGGAAGACGACCTATTTTCCAAACCTCTGTTCACATTTACTGAATCTACGGATCACATCTGAAAATATTAAATCTTAAAATTGTCACTTCATCAAGGAAGGATTAATGGAATTTGACAAGATGTTCAGCTTAATATTTTTTTTGGGGGGGGGAGGAGGAGGTGGATATGTTTAAATTTATCTATCTATCTACCTGTAAACTGATGTATGGATAGACCTATACAAGATTCAATGGAATGTATTTCACTGAGACGAATTTGCCAGGGTAAGAACTCAGCATTACTAAAATAAAGAAGATCAAGGTAAGAACGTAGCATTTTACTAACATCTATAAATATACTTTGCTTGTCTGTTTGTTTGTAACAAAAATAATGGTAGACACCGCTGAACCAATTGGGCCAACATTTTTTGTTGGACCTTACGTGACCCCAGGGAAGGTTTATGAATAGCCGCAGATAGAGCAACAATTTAAAGTTAAATAGAAGCATTGTATACAAATGAGTACAGTACCAAACAGCACTGTAATAACAATGCAGTAAAAAACAGTACGGTAAGTCCAGTACATTACAGTGCAGTACAGTACAGAACAGTACAGTACAGTACTGTACTGTACTGTACAGGTTGTATAAGAAAAGATTACGAACTACTGACCTCTGTAATATTCCTAATCTGACCACGAGACTAGGATCAGGAAGAAGAGGATTTGATTGAAGATTAGAACTAACAAGATCTTCAGTTATATCACAAACTTGGAGCTCTTTCCGTAGAACCATCTCACTCAACCTTCCAGCACACCTAGACATTTCAGTCATTAAAGGGAATGTTGCCAAATTAATACCTAAATCTTCGGGTTTCTAAGGAAACTCGTGGATTTACGAAAAAATCAATCAAATTCGCCGAATTTAAAAATTATCTCGCTTTCAATCATAGCTCCTCTTTCTGGAGAGTCTTAGAGAAGAATAAAAAAATAATATGCAACCAAATCCATTTGTTTTTCTCATACTTTGACGTAGATTCAAAACTGGGAACTAGTAATTTCTGAATAAAAATTATAATCATTGATACCTAATTCTTACTTGATTTGGCAAAGCTTTCAAGGGTACCGATGTTTATCGAGCAATGCCATCTTTGCAGTTTCAATGAAGGGTGACTTGAAATTACACTCACAGTCTCTTTCGTCAGTTTTAATATTTTTCATTACCTAGAGATATCAGGTTTCCCGTCCTGTCTGCAAAGCAACGAGATATTTATTCTTCTCTCCTTTAATCCATCCTCATCTCCTCTCTTCTCCTCCTCCGTCCCACCGTTAATTCTGATCCGTCCGTTCCCGTTCTCATCCGGGTACATAGCTCCGTTACTGTACAGGATAACTGACTGATCCTAGTAATAAGACACTGTGTCACTGTTTGTAAAGGGACTGTAGTCGTATTTGAAGTGAACCTATATGTTGTATAATGTACATGTCTGATTCAAAGCTAAGAATGAAATATCCTAATTATTCTCGCTAAAAATTGATAATCTTAAATTTTGGTTTCCTCTAAAAGTGACTGGTAGACTTATTCTGCAGTGACATAGAAGAACACGGTACACACTTAGACAAGCGTTCGTATCTATCTTCCTCAGTGCTACTCAGATAAAGGTTTTAAAGGTACCGTTGTCAATCGGACATCCCACTTTAATTAGTATTATTTTTTGTGGAAGATCAAGGTCAGATAGAAATTTCTTTTTAAGGCTCTACATTAAGGAAGGTAAAAAATCATTTTGTGAAAAAAACGCATATTTTAAATTAAAACGTTATAATGATTAATAAGTTTTGCGTCTCATTCTCCAAATTATTCCCTTTGATGATATCGCTGAAATTGACAGATTTTTACAAGTTACCTTTTTTCCCTCTCATAATCTGAGTTCGTTTCCCTTATTGTTCATTTGACAGCCCAAATTTTTTTTAAATAATCTTTTTTGTTTGTTTATTTTCTTGTGGCTTTTAACAATTAATTTTTTTTTTATCGATTTTGATGGTTATTATATCGTTTGAACTGACGAGGGTCAACCCAGACCGAAATATATTTTCAATAAATGTGGAACTAACAATGTATATTATAAAGTAAAAACCTGTATATTATGAAGTAAAAACCAGTATATTATAAAGTAAAAACATGTATATTAAAAAGTAAAAAACCTGTATATTATAAAGTAAAAACTGTTAACTGTTCAGTTTAAAGAAATTGTGAATTGTAAATGAGCCCATTTTTAAATATAATTGAGTTCAAAATAACAAATTCCTCACTATATTTCATATTGTATTGTATAAATTGGTACAACATCTCACACAGAAGTATAACCCCTGATAAGTATACAAGCCTTGCACAAGATACCGGTTTTTACTCGGTCAGCTGTGAGAACTGGACTACTGTGGAAGATTCCACCTGATGAGGCTTTAAGGCTTTCAAATCCCCATTTTGCATAAGTGGTGCAGTTATGGGTTCCCTTAATTCCGCTTAAGTCGGAAAGACTTTAACACGAAGGAAAGCATGGAGCTCTTACTGAAATCCCTCATACCCTTCCTCCTCTAAACTTCTTTTTTCTACCTGCTCCACAACTTAATGTCACAAGAACTATTTGGACAGGCCTCAAAACATAGAAACAAGAAACAAGAAGAAAATTGAAAAGGAAAAATGGAAGGGAAATCTATGATGATAGGCTTTACACCATCAAATCATCCGTTGGCAAATAGGGAAAACATTTGAGATGGGGCTAGGATAATTCCCCCCCCCCTCCATTTCTCCCTAAATAGAAGATACAACAGGAATATGTGTTTGAATTATGTGCTGCTGAGTCAGACCTAACACATGTGTAAACAATGCAGAAAAAAAAGAAAGCAGCATCCTTTCAACATAGTGCTTAGTTAGCAGCATGGCAATTGCTATAAATACCCAATTTTTTTTTCAGATGTAGCCAAAATATTTGATGAAAGATGTACGAACTAGAAGAAAAGGAAGAACAAGAAATATTAAAATGTCAATATATTTGCATTTGTTTTCATATAATTATTAAATAATATTGTTAAAATAAAAAATATGTAAAAATTGTAAAAATAATATGCAAAGAAAAAATAAAACAAGAGTTTCACTGTTCTCACTACAGATAGTTTAGGAAAGAATATGAAACCAAATATTTGTTAAGAAAATTNTGTTTTCATATAATTATTAAATAATATTGTTAAAATAAAAAATATGTAAAAAATTGTAAAAATAATATGCAAAGAAAAAATAAAACAAGAGTTTCACTGTTCTCACTACAGATAGTTTAGGAAAGAATATGAAACCAAATATTAGTTAAGAAAATTGATCAATCCCAACCATATTTATTCCAAAACTATGCTTTTTTTGTAACAGTAAATCTAAATAAAATAGTTTACCTAAGCTCCAAACAACAAGACTAGCCATTGCACTGTAATCGATATCATATTCTAAATAAAAATTAAATATCAAAATGCCTGTTCCAGATTTTCTTCTTGTTCTCCAATCACTCTAATTTTAGTTTCTTTAATGAACATCTCACATTATATAAGGAATTTTATTAATCTGTTTCTTTTTGAAGCTTTCTAAAATTTTGTATTACTTTTTTCTGGTTTAGAAGGTCCTAAGCTTACACACATTTTAATTTATTGTTAAAAGTTCATAAGTCTAAAATAGCGATATCTGTACCTTAATTGAACTTTAAATAATGCGTACAAAAATTTTAATTCAGATCCTAGGAAAAAAATTCTATGGATTTTCCTTAAAATAAAAAAATTGTATTTTTGACATACTTTGGCAGTCGTTAAATCCAATCATTAAATTTACTGTCAATGCTAAGTTTGAATATTAATGGGGGTCAAGTAAAGTAATTAATTGATACCTTCCTGAAAGGCCATTGATGATATTGGTATAAGTCTTTAAAACCAAGGCTGACTGTTTGGGTCAGTTTTTTAGATCAATTTTCAAAATACAGAAGAATAAAAACTTTTATGAAGGTATTCAACCGGTTGAGAAGTTGAGACGCATCTTTAAAGAGTGAAGACACATAGAAATAGAATTAAAAGATATTTAATTTTCGGTCTTTCTATCTTTTTTGATAGATTTTTTAACAAGTTCTTAGAATATTTAGGTGCCTGATGCATACCAATAAGGCTCTTAATCCCATAAAGAGACATTGGCGTATTCCATTGGGCCTGATAATATTTCTAGTTGGCGTTACAGGGGGGGTATCTTACCTAGTACTATGAATGCTATATGGTTTGGAATTTTAGATAAACATTCTCTCATCTCAAGCAGTTCATCTAATCGTTTTCCAACTAAATTCAGATTGAATTAAATTATCTAATATAACATTTTTACATTATAGATGAATATATGTAAATTAAAATAATAATAATTTGATGATCTTAAATTTACAATCAATAAACATACAATAAACATATTTATTGGACAGTTTAAAAGTAATTTCAAGCGACCCTCAATGCAAAGATTGCAATCCCCGATTTCTAACTTTACGCTTTTAAAGCTTCGTTAGATTAAAAAAGAATTATATCTCAACGTTTATAATTTTGAAAACCGATTATTTTTTAATGTGGCTCTTTAAAAGATGTGACTTGCGCATTTCTACTGCAGGAATAATATACGAGTTATTATTTTAAAATTAAGATTAATGGCAATACCTTAAACGGGATAAATCAGGAAAAGGTTTCAAAGATACCATTTTTAACCGGGCATTGGTATCTATGCATGAAGGCCAGTGGCATGGGTCACTTGACATTACGCGAACAGACCCTTGAGACATGTTTGTTCTCCTTTTGTTCGATTGAAAAATTTACAGTACTCACCAACTAGGTTTCTAATGATCCTGACTAAGGCCTGCGTGTACAGCTTTAAGTACACGTACAACGAGAAGCTGGTGTGCAGGACCCATAGGATAGAGATTAAACAAGCCTCACTAAAACAACGCTGGATTAAAAAATTTATTTCTAAACTTTATGCATAGATGAAAGGTTCTCCTCTCCTAGACCAGAGACGGGTTAAAAAAAGCTCATGAAAAAGTAATCATATATCTTGAAAGGTGAAGTTATTAAGCTTTGAAAACCGTTGAGCTCAAAATCGTATCTGTTCCCTTCTATTTTAACACATTTTTAGATTACTTTTGTTGGTATTTTTACTCGTTTTTTGTTTAAGCAGAATTAGATTAGTTTCATCAATCCTTCACCATGCTGGTTGTAGTGTGCATACAAAGAAGGTAAAATATGTTTTGGAAACTAGAGAATGAGTTCTTTCAGTTTAATGCATATTTACAAGCCATTTTTGTCTTGAGAGTGCCTGAAAACAAAATTTATTTATTAAGTTGTCAGAAGTTTAGATCAATCTACAAAGAGAACCCAAGTTAGTAATTAGATTTAGGTGATAAAGGTTTAAATAAAAAAAAACTCTATGGTTGAGTTGATAAACTTCATAGTTTGAATGAAAAACTCAATGGTTCCAATGAAAAACTTCATGGTTTTAAGGAAAAGCTCCATGGTTTAGATGATAAACTTCATGTTTAGATGATAAACTTCATGGTTTGAATGATAAACTTATTGTTTGAGTGAAAAACTAAATGGTTCCAATGAAGAACTTCATGGTTAAGGAAAAGCTTCATGGTTTAGATAATGCCATGGTTTGAATGATAAATGAAAAACTCAATGGTTTACATGATATCCTCCATGGTTATAATGATAAATTCCATTGTTTAAACGAAAAATTCAATGGTTTAAATGAAAAACTTAATGGTTTAAATGAAAAAAACTACATAATTTTTTGAATACTAACTCTATGGTTTGATTGAAAACCTTCATGGTTTAAATGAGATACAACCTGGTTTGAACGAAATGCTTCATGTTTTGTCTAAAAACTCCATGATTAAGCTGAGAACTACATGCTTAAGCGCAAAACTTTCTGGTTTAAAGGAAAATTTGCAATGGTTTAAACAAAAAATGTCATGATTCAGAGAAAAACTCTAAGGTTTAAGTGAAAAACTCGGGGTTAAATGAAAAGATTTTGATGGTTCAGGAGATAAACTCCAATGTTTAGCTAATATAAACCCTAGTTCTGGTTAGGTTAGGATGTTAAACTCAAAGGTTCAGGCAATAAAATCCAATGTGTAGATTAATAACTCTATGGTTTAAATGACTGACTGACACAATGGTTTAGATGAACTCTAATGTTTAGATTAAATAATTTCCTTGGTCCAAACTTACATGGTTTAGATAAAAACTTCATTGTTTAAGTTCAAAACTTCAATTACATCTTTTGATTTCTTGTTAGGTATGTCTAGAATAAGGTGTTCTCTTTTAACTTTTATAAAATAAAGCAATGCATTGTTTCTCTGGCTGTTGTATATTCTGAATAGCTGATATAACGTGTGTGTTCTCTAAACTCGTCTTGATGTAATTGTTCACTTGAACTACGGATTTTATTAACTAAACCTAGAAGCTTATCATCTAAACTATGGAGGTTTTCATCCAAACATTGTAACTTATAACCGAAACCATCATGGAATTAAAGATTTAATGTCTCACTCTCAGTATATCACAAATAAATTTTGTCGACAAAAATGGCTTGTAAATATGCATTAAACTGAAAGAACTCATTCTCTAGTTCCCAAAACATATTTCACCTTCTTTGTATGCACAGTACAACCAACATGGTGAAGGATTAAAGAAACTAATTTAATTCTGCTTAAACAAAAAAGAGAGTAAAAATACCAACAAAAGTAATCTAAAAATGTGTTAGAATAGTAGGGAACAGATACGATTTTGAGCTCAATGGTTTTGAAAGTTCAATAAATTCACCTTTCAAGATATGTGGTTACTTTTTCATGAGTTTTTTTTTAACCCGTCTCTAGTCCAGGAGAGTAGTGGATACACGAAAAGTTAAATAAATTAATGAAAAAGGATTTAAGATGAAAGGATGACATAATAAGCGAATAAGCGAACATATGAAACAGTGAACCAGTGAACCAGTAAACCAGTGAACTGGTGAACCAGTGAACCAGTGAACCAGTGAACCAGTAAACCAGTGAACCAGTGAGCCAGTAAACCAGTGAACCAGTAAACCAGTGAACTGGTGAACCAGTGAACCAGTGAACCAGTAAACCAGTAAACCAGTGAGCCAGTAAACCAGTGAACCAGTGAGCCAGTAAACCAGTGAACCAGTAAACCAGTGAACTGGTGAACCAGTGAACCAGAAAACCAATGAACCAGTAAACCAGTAAACCAGTGAGCCAGTAAACCAGTGAACC